>NC_044552.1:109995495-110295495 GCF_007565055.1 Rhinopithecus roxellana | reverse complement strand
CCCAGCCTCACTGCTTCCTTGCGGTTAGATCGCAGACTGCTGTGCTAGCAATGAGGGAGGCTCCATGGGCATGAGACCCTCCCGGCCAGGTGTGGGATATAATCTTCTGGTGTGCCCGTTTGCTTAAAGCGCAGTATTGGGGTGGGAGTTACCCGATTTTCCAGGTGTTGTGTGTCTCAGTTCCCCTGGCTAGGAAAAGGGATTCCCTTCCCCCTTGCTCTTCCCAGGTGAGGCGATGCCTTGCCCTGCTTCAGCTCTCGCTGGTGGGGCTGCAGCGGCTGACCAGCACCGATTGTCTGGCACTCCCTAGTGAGATGAACCCAGTACCTCTGTTGAAAATGCAGAAATCACCGGTCTTCTGTGTCACTCTCGCTGGGAGTTGGAGACTGGAGCTGTTCCTATTTGGCCATCTTGCTCCGCCCCCCATTTAGCTAGTTTTATAGGCAGTATATCTAAGACATGGTTAGGGACTAGAAATCTTTGAAATTCTGGAAAATATTAAAAAGAAGAAATGCTAAAGTATTTAAAATATTTGCCCCTAGGAAATTTCTGACATGTTCTTATGTATAAGAAGCTTAACAAAATACACTCAGAGTCACTCAAATTATATACCATTTTAACTTCCATTTATCACAAATTTTAGCTGTTCAGCAGATCAACTTTTGTGCTGGATTTTCAGTTGAGGTTGTAGATTTTCTATTGCTGAGATTTTCGCAGTGAAAAACACGTTATAGCTGTCTTGCATCAGACAAAGGTCATCACCAGCTTAATATTCTGCTTTCCTACTTCTGATCTACTAACCCATAGTGAGCATATACACTGAGCAGCAAAACCAATAACTGAATTTGCTTTTAATTACCTGTCTTTTCAATTTACTCTTCTGAAAGATATCTAGTCTGGTGGTTCCCTATAGGTCTTTCCTGTAATCATTAAGCATTTCAAAGAGCAGTGGGTTTATATTAAAAGTTCAATAGGGTATAACTACGTCTCTTCATCTTCTGAGGCAAAACAATTCACTCTTGTTCAAGTGTTATATGAGGCGCCATTTCATTGAAGAGCACAGAAAATTAATGAGTTTGAAGGCAATTGAGCTATATTTTCAAACATTAAAAGCAATGAACTAGACATACGTTGTTTATTTCCTGCTCCAAAGGCATTATAATGGTACTACACATCGGCCTGTAAATAAACAAAATGACATTACAGTGACGCTCAGGTCAGTGAACATTCAGACCACCAAAATATTGGAGTTGGTGGAACCCGCCTGGACCAGAATGCAGAGGTAAGACATAGGTGGAACTAACACTGCAGATTCCCAAAGAATTATAATGAAAGTGATAAACCTACAGTGTAAATAATTCATTTGCAATTGAAAAATAAATGGAAACGTCTTCCGAATTCAGTTTTGAAGGCTTTATTTTTGTGGATTATACCTAGGGAGAATCCTACCCTAAAAAAAGGGACCATAAGGCCAGGCGCAGTGGCTCACTTCTGTTAATCCCGGCACTTTGGAAGGCCGAGGTGGGTGGATCACCTGAGTTCAAGAGTTAGAGACCAACCTGGCCAACATGGTGAAACCCCGTTTCTACTAAAAATACACAATTAGCCGGGCAAGGTGTTGCGCACCTGTAATCCCAGCTACTCGGGAGGCTGAGGCAGGAGAATCACTTGTACCCGGGAGGCAGAGGTTGCAGTGAACCGAGATTGCACCACTTCACTCCACCTTGGACAAAAAGGGCAAAACTCCACTCCAAAAAAAGAAAAAAAGGAAAAAAAAAAAAAGGAAAAGGAACTATATGGCTTGCTCTGGGTAAGAGGAATAAAATCTTTATTAGATCAAATGAGCTAAGAGTAGTCATTCCCTAAGAATGTGCTTTCTATACATAAAACGTTGTTTTAAATTGTGTGAAAAAAATGCCAAAAAAATCTCATTTTGATCTTTTGAGGTCTTTTGAGACAATGTGATTTCTGTTTCTAATACTGATTAAGCTTTATTAAGTATACTAATCCCTTCAAATTATGCTACTGATTTTCAGAATACATTTAATATTTTCTATTGAATAAAGTTAGAAACAATTTCCTAAACCTACAACTCTGCATTGTTGTATTAGTTTGTGCGCATATACGTATAAGTGTTTCCAAATTTTTCTAAAGTTATTAACTGTAATTTTCTAGAGGCACTAGGAAGAATTTTGTACTTTAAAAAGGTTTCCATGGAGTTTATTTTTTGCTTAAGTTTTATATATAATTAAAATAATTTGGTAACTAGTGATAATTTAGAATAAAAAATGTTTGGGTTTGTTTTTCTTTAAAAATAGGTCTCTTTTTATTAGTGTTTTTAGTTGATAGAATATATATTAGATACATATATAATATACAAATATATATATTAGTTACTAGAATATGTATACTTTTTTCTCCCCCCACCCCTTCAGGCTTGAGTGCAACCTCCGCTTCCTGGGTTCAAACGATTCTCCTGCCTCTGCTTCCCAAGTAACTGGGATTAAGGCGCCTGCCACCGCACTCGGCTAATTTTTGTAGTTTTTAGCAGAGATGGGGTTTCACCATGTCGGCCAGGCTGGTCTAAAAAACAAGTAAAAAGTGGAGTTTCCAAATATCCCCTCATTTCATTTCATTTCCCAGTTTTCTCTATTATCAACATTTTCATTTGTGCTGTATATTTGTTACAATAGAGGCATCAATATACCTTACTATTAACTAATGTCCGTTGTTCATATTAATCTTCACTCTTTGTTGTACATTCTGGTGGTTTTGGTAAATGTATAATAACATGTGTCTCCTAGTTCAGTTTCACAATAGTTTTACTGCCCTAACAATTCCTTGTGCCACCTGCTTCCTCCCAAAACTCCGACAACCACTCTTTTTACTATTTCCAGATTTTTTCCTTTTCCAGAATGTCATACACCTGGAATCAAACAATACACATGGTTTTTTAGAGTGGCTTCTTTTAGTTAGCAATAAGCATTTAAGATCTGTGTCTTTTAATGCCTTGGTAATTCATTAATTTTATCATTGAATGTATTCTATTGTAGGGATGTACCTGAGTTATTCACGTGCTGAAGGAAAGCTTGGTTGCCTCCAGGTTTTACAATTATGAATAAAGTTCTATAAAATTCATGTACAGTTTCCTATGTGGACATAAGTTTTCAACTCCATTTGGTAAATACCAAGGAGCACAATTCCTGGATTGTATTGTAAGAGCATGTTTAGTTTGGAAAGAAACTGCCAAATTGTCTTTTTAAGTTGTAGCAATTTGCATGCCCACCTGTAATGAACTAGAGTTTCTTTTGTTCCATATCCTCACCACTGTTGGTGTTGTCAATGTTGTGGAATTTAGCCGTTCTACCAGGTGTGAATGATATCTAATTGTTATTTTAATTTGCTGTTTCCTAATGACTTTGATGTTGAGCATTCTTTCCTATGCTTTTTTGCCATCTGTCTCTTTCCTTTGCTGAGATGCCTATTCAGACCTTTTGCCCACTTTTTAATTAGGTTGCTTGTTTTCTTATTGTTGAGTTTTAAGAGTTCTTTGTATAGTTTGAATTCAAAATCTTTTAACAGATATGTGTTTGGCAAATATTTCCTCCTAGGCTATGTGTTGTGTTTTCAGTATTTTAACAGTTTCTTTTGCAGAGCAGTAGATTTTTAAATTAATAAAGTCAAAATTATTATTTTATTTCTTGCATAGTGCATTTGGTATGGTAATTGAAAAGTAATCACCAAACCTAAGGTCATCTAGTTTCCTAGGATATTCATATTTTTGCATTTTAGAGTTAGGTCTATGATTTATTTAATTTTTGTAAATGGTGTAAGGTCTGTGCCTAGATTCATTCATTCATTCATTCATTCATTTATATATGTGAAATTCTAGTTGTTCTAGCACCATTTTTTGAAGACGATTTTTTTTTCTATTAAATTGCCCTTGCTTCTGTCTTTATGTAGGCTTATTTCAGAGCTCTCTGTTCTATTTTGTCTATGATTTGTCTATTCTTTAGCCAGTACTAATCTACCTTTATTACTAAGGTCATGTAGTGTCAATCCTATGACTTTGTTCTCTACATCAACATTGTGTTGGCCGTTTTGGCTCTTCTGCTTTTTTATGCAAACTCTAGCATAAGTCAATACTAAATTTTTGGCAAAATCCTGACTTTGAAAATTTATGATGAGATTTTATTTTTTGTATTAGGATTGTTCTGTTAATGATTAAAGATACTTTGTATTTCTTTCAGATAAAGATTATAATTGCTCTGCCATGAGTATAATTGTATTGCTTAGTATACCTATATGTTGATCTATTGTATATATAAATCATATATAATGTATACATAAATTTAATAATACATTTTTGTTAAAAAGATTAAATATAGCATAACATCATTTTAATCAATGTCATTTTGTTGTAACATCTATAAGGAGAAAAAAACTCATTATAGTCTAGGGTTACTGCCTGTGTGTAGTTTGCATGTTCTCTCCATGTCTGCTTGAATTTTATCCAAGTACTCCAGTTTCCTCCTATAACCCAACAATGTGCATGTTAGGTTAATTTGTGTGTCTATGATCCCAGCAGAGTGAGTGCAGATGTATATGTGAGTGTACCCTCTGATGGAGTTGCATCCTGTTCAGGGTTGGTGCCCAGTTGTCCCCTGAGCTACCAGGACATGGTCTAGCCACCATTACCCTGAAATGGAATAATTGAGCAAATAATTACCTCACCTGTTTTCATTAATCTTTTTAAATATATGTAGAGCTGATATTCATCTTGGTGTTTAATATTAGAAGTGTTTGGCTTTTATTTAGAAGTTTGGTGATGTTTGTGAACAAAATATGCTTCAGGAACTTCATTCTTATTTATACAAGAGTTCTTGAGGCAAAAATTTGCAAAATTGATTTCATTATACATCATTCTATAAAGTCTGAGCTTCTAAGAACCTATCAATGATGTTAAGTGAGGACTTACTGTAAATAAAGAAGATATATTCTTTAAAAATGTGATAATTTCCTTGGCTAAAATATGAAGCTTATTACATAAACTGTGTTACTTTCAAGTCTATCCATTATAATGTACATGAATTATGGTGTTGGAGATACAGCTATCTGCTATTATATCCAGATACGTATTCTTTGATTATTACCTCCCTATAAAATGGTGTAAGTAGAAAAATTTTGACACTTCTTCCACATTTCAAATTCCAGGATTTCATTTCTCTTTCTTCCTCTAATTTTCTCATGTAATATGTGGTTAAAAAAAAAAGGATAAAACTGCAATAAAATTTTATTGCATTGCTTTGCATGTGTGTCGTTTTGTCTGTGATTTTTAAAGTCTGTGATAAAAATCTCTTCAGAGTATTTACTAGAGAATGTCCACTTTGCAGTTCTTATAGAACCAAAGATTGGAGATTCTTAAAAATAATTCTTGTTATTTTTGAACATTTTCTTGGCTTATTAGTGATTAAATATTTATCTTTATGTTGCTTACATATGCTGACGATCACTTGTTGTAAGTGTCTGACAAAATAAGAGGTATATCCGTTTTGACTGACAAGCGATGATATTTTAATTAATTGGTGCTTTTAAAATAATTGATGACAGAAGAAAATCAGAACAGCAAAAGGCAGAGAAATCTGTAAGATGGATAGTTCCATAGTTTTATTCTGTCTGAAAGAGAATTTTCAGTCATTAGTTCTTTTCTCACGAGAGGTTTTTTTTTTTTTTTTAATGTTAATAATTATTTCTGTACTGCGCAATTTGTTCTATCAAAAATACAGATGACAATAGGTTTGTCCTCAGTAAGGTGGCTGAAGTATGCCCTATTATTACTTACCTGGTAAACAAATGCACAATGAATATCTTTTCATTAAGGAAAATGGGAATGCTGATTCCTGGTGCTTTCTTACTTTTGTGTGCTTGAAAACTTTTTTACTCTAGAGCTTGAATATTCTATGCACAAACTTCAACCCCTCAAGGAAAAAAAAAATTGTCGTAGTTTGTATCTCGGGGGTATATGTACCTATGGAATTACAACTAAAAGAGAGAGCCCGGATTTTAACCCTGGCATTTTAAATCAAGAGCTGTGTCGTACATTTTAAGCCCTGAACACTTCGGATAAACTTAAATTTGTGATTGTTTTCTTCTTCTTATTTTTGTGTTATAGCAACACTAATTGGCTTTATAAGACTTCTGACAGGAGTACAGAGATCAACTTAGTGCTTCTAGGTTGATAGACTCTGAAGTTTAACTGTCTTATTTGCTCAGAAATTTTGAAAAATGGCTGTTCTGATTAAACCTATATAGTAAATAAGTGTATTTCTTCAAATACAATCCATAGACAACCTCTATTAGAATAAATTTAAATGAGTGAAGATGCAAATTCTTAGATCCAAACCCAGATAAATTGAATTATTTTATCAGAAGTAGAGTTCAGAAATGAATAATGCCAATAACAATCACCATTATATATTCTAAAGTTGGATTATGAATGCTGTAGATAAAATAAAGAATTTTTTGGTTTTTCATTGTTCGTCTTAAACAATTCGATAATAATTCCATATACCAAAATTCCAAGATTTTTTTTAATGTATTCTTCTAGCTGGGCAGACAATCCAGTAGCTTTTTCTCCAGCTGTCTAACCATTCATTTATTCAAAACTCTACATTGACCACTTGCTATGTGCCAGATGTCACATTTGATGTTAGAGATAGAGGTTCAGCCTCTGTGAAGCAAACTCTAACATTATGATAACATATCAAATTATGAAAATGAACCTATATTGGAACTATTTTGGTTAAAAGATATAGCTGAAGAGATGACAGTCATTCACTATCAAACATCTATTCCTGTAGTATGTATAACAGTGCCTGTTGTGCCAGGTTCTGAATGGTATAATAAATGATTTTTACCAACTAATTTAAACCAAGTGTGTTGTTTGAATACAGTTATTGCAGAAAGCAAAACAGTGGGCAAGAATCTAATTTTGAACTTTATATATGTTAACATGAGGTCTTGGAAATTTTATTTTTATCTGTATTACAGATATAGTTGCACATATTCTCTTTCACAGAATTGTGATGTCATAGACTGTAAGAATTATTTAGGAGTGGATATGTTTTCAAAAGATATGCTGAGTATATTTTATTTATATGCTGAGGATATTTTATTATCATTAGTGTTAGTAATAGTAAGTGATGAAGCACATTTCTCAAGTTCTGAAAGACTTTGGTACTATGCTAACCAATTATACTTATACTTCTTGCTCTTGTATTTCTAAAGCTCAACAAACATGGGGAAATGAAGAGAGTTTATCTTGAGGTTGTGTCTGTCAACATATTTGAAATATTCCTACTGCTATTGCTTTAATCTTGCTACTGAACTCTGCATTCACAGAATCAATGCAATTCAACATAGTAATAAAACATTAAAAATAGTTGATGTTTTTCATGATGTATTCTTTTTCTTGATTTGATATCGTTATTGATAATCATTTTCTATTACCTTGTTAAATCTAAGGTCAATGTTAATCTAAATTGAGATAAGAGTCTTATAACAATGAATGTGACTAATGTTAGGGGTAGTACTTACAGCATTCATTTTAAGTGCGGAAATTTCAGTTATAATAGCTAAACCTCTGGTTTGGTGTAAGGGTTAAAAACCAAAGAGGAAAGGAGAGCTGAAATGGTACTATATGAGCAAATTGAAAAGAAAAAAGAACTGTAAACAAGTATGCAAAATGAATACTTAGAAAAATAAACATTTCAGAGTCTATTTTAACAATCACTTCTAACTGTATCCATGACAATAAGCTCCCCTAGGTTATCCAGCAACTTGAAATTCAGCATTAAACAGAGAAGAGAATAAGTGCAAAAGAATGCTCGGTGAATCCATTAAGAGTCAAAACTAGGAGCTGCTGTATAGGCAATCATCAAAGAATAGTGTCTTCAAAATAAATTGGTCCAATGTAGCATTGCCGCTTTTATTTATAGATGAAACTCTTCTCAACTCTGTTCCCTGAGCTCTTTGCTTTATCTTGAACTTATTTTACTTTCTTTTTCCTACTGAAGTTCTGTGTGATTTGGCTTTGTGAGAATTATCCTCTTTCTTTCCATTGAGCCTGCTGAGTTTAAGGTAGCCCTGAGTTGCAGGCCGATGGGGCCTCGCAACAAGGAGGGTAGTATACCTGTGGGTGTCCCATACAGCAAATGCGCAGAATAAAATAGTAAGTCATACTTTCCTCCCTAGCACATAAAGAGATTTACCATCAATCTTAATTTATTATCATTTTCAATTCTTCTAATAATCTTAATTTTTAGTTTTCTATTTTTCTTTTTCATTTGCTGTCATCAATCCCAAAACATTTTACTGGAATATTTTGTATATTAAGATGCGGTATGTTAATGTATAGTGATTTGGGTCATTTTGTGTTGGTACGTTTTATGTTAAAGTGGATTTGCCTTTGGTAGGTTTTTCTGTTCGACTGTTTCCTGAATAAGGGTAAGAATTTTGAAAAGCAACATATTTAGTGTTCATTAAGCAACATCTATTTGGTATTTGGCCAAAATTGGAAATTTCAATATTATTTGGCATCACCATTTAATTAGTCCTCAGTAGAAACTTCAATCTTTTTTCATGGACTCTGAGCTTTGGGCAATTTATCAAGTAGTGCTCTCATGGTCCCAATTCTATTTCTCACTGCTTTTTCTCAGCTTATCAGTCAGGCGTGATAGTTCCTTCAGGTACTCTTGTAAGTCCAACAGATCACCATCATCAGTGTCATTTATTGACTGCCAGATAAATACTTTGCAGAGCATGGTGTAAACTGCTTCTCTGGGAAATCTAACTCCACACATCAATATATCTTTCTTTTCTAAAGTGACACTCCAATATGTGCTACGAAGCAACAGTTATCTCTCTGACAGATCGAGTGTTCTTTTAGATACTTTTCTCATGGGTCATGCAGCCAAGACTTGAGACAAAGTTTTGTTATTTTATATTAAAAGATTCTTCTAATGGACACACCAAGTTGAAACTCAGGAAAGTAAATATTTAGCTAGGTTTATACAGTAGAAAAAGGTATATTACATACTTTTTAAGCAACAGAGGGTGGACAAAATAGCAGACAATGTGAATATTTTTAAGGGTTCTGAACTTTGATTTATTTTCCATATTGTGACTTTCTGTACATTCTGTGTGAATATTACCTGTTGCTTCCAGTGAGTGCACAATTAGCAAGTGTCTTGCTACTTGGCAGGGGTTATTCCTTTCTGTGCTAGTTAATGATGTACAACCAGACTCTGCTTTCAAAGCCTATTTCTGTATTCTGAAGTTTATGTTCCCTCTAAAATTCATGTGCTCAAACCTAACCCCCAACATGATTGCAAATTCTAACATGAGTCTAGACAATTTGAACTTTTGATAGTTTCTCCCAAAATAATATAATGCATTTTATCAATTAATAGATAATATATTTGATCCTATTAATTTGTATAAATATTCCATTCTACCTATACTTGAATTCTATAATACCATAATGTTCCAGCTTTTACCTATAATCTTACATTTCTTTGTCTGCTTCACTCATTCCATCTCCTGATTTTGTTCTCATCCCTTGCTTAAATGCTTATGCTAATTTGGTTGAGTGTAGCAGATGTGGTTGGAAACCCATTACCCCTTGATACTCAGGGGATCCATACATGTCTATACATTTATTCTTCAAGCTCCTACTACCTAATACCTGAGGACGATCTCTGGCCATAGAGGTTTTCCAGCAATAGCATGATCCATGTCAGAAGCACCAGGCAACTAATATTCTTGAGGGCAGTCTTTAACCAATGGCAAGCGACTATGGTGGACACATAGCCCACTTCCTTTATTTTTGGGAGAATAGGGTCAGGGTGGATCAATTTTGAGGCATGTTATGGTCAACATCATCTATCCTATTGTACACATATGTAATCTGTTCATTAAGCCGCTCTGTATTGACTTTCTTCCTTTCCTTGTCTCACTTTGCATTCTCACGGGTGCTTCATGAGATTACTTACCAAATAAATAACTTGCATGAAAATATCTTTATTCAGAATCTCCTCCTGGGCCGGGCGCGGTGGCTCAAGCCTGTAATCCCAGCACTTTGGGAGGCCGAGACGGGCGGATCACGAGGTCAGGAGATCAAGACCATCCTGGCTAACATGGTGAAACCCCGTCTCTACTAAAAATACAAAAAAAAAACTAGCCGGGCGACCTGGCGGGCGCCTGTAGTCCCAGCTACTCGGGAGGCTGAGGCAGGAAAATGGCGTGAACCCGGGAGGCAGAGCTTGCAGTGAGCTGAGATCCAGCCACTGCACTCCAGCCTGGGCGACAGAGCGAGACTCCGTCTCAAAAAAAAAAAAAAAAAAAAAAAAAAAAGAATCTCCTCCTGGGTAACCCTACCTAAAACAGTCATGTTACCTAGCTTTTTAAGTTTCAGTTAAGTTGCTATAAAAGATGGAGCTAAAACATTGAACTATATGCTACTTGTATTAAATGAAATAAATTCTGTAAAGCATTTTGTATGATAAATATTTTATACATAAGACATTATATTTCTTATCTCCCATGTGAAATGATATTTGCTTATTCTAACTTATTTGTGTGTTAACTCTGGGTTGCTCTTTCTAGGATTTTATTTTCACTATTTCCTCCTTGCTGAAATGTTCTCAAAAACCATAGATTTATGGACTATAAACCACATATGGCCTACAGATATGATCAATTTGGTCTTTCTAGTGAAACAAGATAGTTTCCTTGAACCCTTTGCAGAACTTGCAACAGGGGTGTCTCCTTTACTGGGTCACCATGCTCAACACCTTACGAGAGGCAGCATGGGTTCCTGCACCCAGTGCGTACCAAATTCTTGTTCAATGCCCAAGAGGAACGAGGACACACAGATTTGAATGATAGTGAATGTGGAGATTTAATTGGGCAGTAGAAGTGACTCTCAATGGGATGGGGAGGTGGAAAGGGGAGGGAGTGAGAAGATGGTCTTCCCTTGGAGTTTGGCCATCCCTGGCTGATCTCCTCTCCAACAATAGTGTCTGATGTCCAGCTACTTCTTCTCTTGATATTCAGATGGTTCTCTCTTCTGTCCTTCTTTGCCATGCCATTCTACTCCTCTGCCAGTTGAGCTAGGTGTTTTAGTGGGTACAGGATAGGGAGAGTGGCAGGTCAGGTCAAAAGGCAACATTCCGGTGGGAAGATGGGGATCTGAAGTTCTCATTTAGGGCTGTGGGTCCAGGCTTGATGTCGGAACTCTCACCAGGGACCCCACCCTTTTCTACCTAGTATTTCCCTGCCTCCTGTCTGTATCAGGTGAGCAAAAGATTATAGGGTGCAAATTGTTGTCAATATTTAAGATGAGGAAATTTTATGCTTGAAAGCCAATATCTCTCAATTATTTTGGTAGAAAACAATAGAAAAATCAAGAAAAGAGCCTGAGTTATTGCATGTTAAGAATTATTTGAGAGGGCGGAGCAAGATGGCCAAATAGGAACAGCTCCAGTCTCCAACTCCCAACGCGAGCGACACAGAAGACCGGTGATTTCTGCATTTTCAACTGAGGTACTGGGGTCATCTCACTAGGGAGTGCTGGACAATCGATGCTGGTCAGCTGCTGCAGCCTGACCAGCGAGAACTGAAGCAGGGCGAGGCATCGCCTCACCTGGAAGCGCAAGGGGGAAGGGAATCCCTTTTCCTAGCCAGGGGAACTGAGACACACAACATCTGGAAAATCGGGTAACTCCCACCCCAATACTGGGCTGTAAGCATACAGGCACACCAGGAGAATATATCCCAATCCTGGCCGGGAGGGTCCCACGCCCACGAAGCCTCCCTCACTGCTAACACAGCAGTCTGCTGCGATCTATCCGCAAGGCAGCAGCGAGGCTGGGGGAGGGGCGCCCGCCATTGCTGAGGCTTAAGTAGGTAAACAAAGCCGCTGGGAAGCTCGAATTGGGTGGAGCTCACAGCAGCTCAAGGAAGCCTGCCTGTCTCTGTAGTCTCCACCTCTGGGGACAGCGCACAGCTGAAGACCAACAGGGGAAGTAGCGGGAGCCGGTGCAGACGCGAACGACTCTGTCTGACAGCTTTGGGGAGAGCCGTGGATCTCCCAACGCGGAGGTTGAGATCTGAGAACGGACAGACTGCCTGCTCAGGTGTGTCTCTGACCCCTGAGTAGCCTAGCTGGGAGAAATCCCCCACTAGGGGCAGTCTGACACCCCACACCTCACAGGGTGAAGTACACCCCCGAGAGGAAACTTCCAAATGAAGAATCAGACAGGTACACTCGCTGTTCAGCAATATTCTATCTTCGGCAACCTCTGCTGCTGATACCCAGGCAAACAGGGTCTGGAGTGGACCTCAAGCAATCTCCAACAGACCAACAGACAGTCCTTCTGACTGTCAGAAGGAAAACTATCAAACAGGAAGGACACCTATACCAAAACCCCATCAGTACGTCACCACCATCAAAGACCAGAGACAGATAAAACCACAAAGATGGGGAAGAAGCAGGGCAGAAAAGCTGGAAATTCAAAAAATAAGAGCGCATCTCCCCCTGCGAAGGAGCGCAGCCCATCGCCAGCAACGGATCAAAGCTGGTCAGAGAATGACTTGGACGAGAGGAGAGAAGAAGGCTTCAGTCCATCAAACTTATCAGAGCTAAAGGAGGAATTACGTACCCAGCGCAAAGAAACTAAAAATCTTGAAAAAAGAGTGGAAGAATTGACAGCTAGACTCATTAATGCAGAGAAGATCATAAACGAAATGACAGAGATGAAAACCATGACACGAGAAATACGTGACAAATGCACAAGCTTCAGTAACCGACTCGATCAACTGGAAGAAAGAGTATCAGCGATTGAAGATCAAATGAATGAAATGAAGCGAGAAGAGAAACTAAAAGAAAAAAGAAGAAAAAGAAATGAGCAAAGCCTGCAAGAAGTATGGGATTACGTAAAAAGACCAAATCTACGTCTGATTGGGGTGCTTGAAAGTGAGGGGGAAAATGGAACCAAGTTGGAAAACACTCTTCAGGATATCATCCAGGAGAACTTCCCCAACCTAGTAGGGCAGGACAACATTCAACTTCAGGAAATACAGAGAACGCCACAAAGATACTCCTCCAGAAGAGCAACTCCAAGACACATCATTGCCAGATTCACCAAAGTTGAAATGAAGGAAAAAATCTTAAGGGCAGCCAGAGAGAAAGGTCGGGTTACCCACAAAGGGAAGCCCATCAGACTAACAGCAGATCTCTCGGCAGAAACTCTACAAACCAGAAGAGAGTGGGGGCCAATATTCAACGTTCTTAAAGAAAAGAATTTTCAACCCAGAATTTCATATCCAGCCAAACTAAGTTTCATAAGTGAAGGAGAAATAAAATCCTTTAGAGATAAGCAAATGCTTAGAGATTTTGTCACCACCAGGCCTGCCTTACAAGAGACCCTGAAGGAAGCCCTAAACATGGAAAGGAACAACCGGTACCAGCCATCACAAAAACATGCCAAAATGTAAAGACCATCGAGGTTAGGAAGAAACTGCATCGACTAACGAGCAAAATAACCAGTTAATATCATAATGGCAGGATCAAGTTCACACATAACAATATTAACCTTAAATGTTAATGGACTAAATGCTCCAATTAAAAGACACAGACTGGCAAACTGGATAAAGAGTCAAGACCCATTAGTCTGCTGTATTCAGGAGACCCATCTCACATGCAGAGACATACATAGGCTCAAAATAAAGGGATGGAGGAAGATCTACCAAGCAAATGGAGAACAAAAAAAAGCAGGGGTTGCAATCCTTGTCTCTGATAAAACAGACTTTAAACCATCAAAGATCAAAAGAGACAAAGAAGGCCATTACATAATGGTAAAGGGATCAATTCAACAGGAAGAGCTAACTCTCCTAAATATATATGCACCCAATACAGGAACACCCAGATTCATAAAGCAAGTCCTTAGAGACTTACAAAGAGACTTAGACTCCCATACAATAATAATGGGAGACTTCAACACTCCGCTGTCAACATTAGACAGATCAACGAGACAGAAAGTTAACAAGGATATCCAGGAATTGAACTCATCTCTGCACCAAGCGGACCTAATAGACATCTATAGAACTCTCCACCCCAAATCAACAGAATATACATTCTTCTCAGCACCACATCGCACTTATTCCAAAATTGACCACATAATTGGAAGTAAAGCACTCCTCAGCAAATGTAAAAGAACAGAAATTATAACAAACTGTCTCTCAGACCACAGTGCAATCAAACTAGAACTAGGACTAAGAAACTCAATCAAAACCGCTCAACTACATGGAAACTGAACAACCTGCTCCTGAATGACTACTGGGTACATAACGAAATGAAAGTGGAAATAAAGATGTTCTTTGAAACCAATGAGAACAAAGATACAACATACCAGAATCTCTGGGACACATTTAAAGCAGTGTGTAGAGGGAAATTTATAGCACTAAATGCCCACAAGAGAAAGCAGGAAAGATCTAAAATTGACACTCTAACATCACAATTAAAAGAACTAGAGAGGCAAGAGCAAACACATTCAAAAGCTAGCAGAAGGCAAGAAATAACTAAGATCAGAGCCGAACTGAAGGAGATAGAGACACAAAAAACCCTCCAAAAAATCAATGAATCCAGGAGTTGGTTTTTTGAAAAGATCAACAAAATTGACAGACCGCTAGCAAGGCTAATAAAGAAGAAAAGAGAGAGGAATCAAATAGATGCAATAAAAAATGATAAAGGGGATATCACCACTGACCCCACAGAAATACAAACTACCATCAGAGAATACTATAAACGCCTCTACGCAAATCAACTAGAAAATCTAGAAGAAATGGATAAATTCCTGGACACTTACACTCTCCCAAGACTAAACCAGGAAGAAGTTGAATCCCTGAATAGACCAATAGCAGGCTCTGAAATTGAGGCAACAATTAATAGCCTACCCACCAAAAAAAGTCCAGGACCAGATGGATTCACAGCTGAATTCTACCAGAGGTACAAGGAGGAGCTGGTACCATTCCTCCTGAAACTATTCCAATCAATAGAAAAAGAGGGAATCCTCCCTAACTCATTTTATGAGGCCAACATCATCCTGATACCAAAGCCTGGCAGAGACACAACAAAACAAGAGAATTTTAGACCAATATCCCTGATGAACATTGATGCAAAAATTCTCAATAAAATACTGGCAAACCAGATTCAGCAGCACATCAAAAAGCTTATCCACCATGATCAAGTGGGCTTCATCCCTGGGATGCAAGGCTGGTTCAACATTCGCAAATCAATAAACGTAATCCAGCATATAAAGAGAACCAAAGACAAGAACCACATGATTGTCTCAATAGATGCAGAAAAGGCTTTTGACAAACTTCAACAGCCCTTCATGCTAAAAACGCTCAATAAATTCGGTATTGATGGAACGTACCTCAAAATCATAAGAGCTATTTATGACAAACCCACAGCTAATATCATACTGAATGGGCAAAAACTGGAAAAATTCCCTTTGAAAACTGGCACAAGACAGGGATGCCCTCTCTCACCACTCCTATTCAACATAGTGTTGGAAGTTCTGGCTAGGGCAATCAGGCAAGAGAAAGAAATCAAGGGTATCCAGTTAGGAAAAGAAGAAGTCAAATTGTCCCTGTTTGCAGATGACATGATTGTATATTTAGAAAACCCCATCGTCTCAGCCCAAAATCTCCTTAAGCTGATAAACAACTTCAGCAAAGTCTCAGGATACAAAATTAATGTGCAAAAATCACAAGCATTCTTATACACCAGTAACAGACAAGCAGAGAGCCAAATCAGGAATGAACTTCCATTCACAATTGCTTCAAAGAGAATAAAATATCTAGGAATCCAGCTTACAAGGGATGTAAAGGACCTCTTCAAGGAGAACTACAAACCACTGCTCAGTGAAATCAAAGAGGACACAAACAAATGGAAGAACATACCATGCTCATGGATAGGAAGAATCAATATCGTGAAAATGGCCATACTCCCCAAGGTTATTTATAGATTCAATACCATCCCCATCAAGCTACCAATGAGTTTCTTCACAGAATTGGAAAAAACTGCTTTAAAGTTCATATGGAACCAAAAAAGGGCCCGCATTGCCAAGACAATCCTAAGTCAAAAGGACAAAGCTGGAGGCGTCACGCTACCTGACTTCAAACTATACTACAAGGCTACAGTCACCAAAACAGCATGGTACTGGTACCAAAACAGAGATATAGATCAATGGAACAGAACAGAGTCCTCAGAAATAATACCACACATCTACAGCCATCTGATCTTTGACAAACCTGAGAGAAACAAGAAATGGGGAAAGGATTCCCTATTTAATAAATGGTGCTGGGAAAATTGGCTAGCCATAAGTAGAAAGCTGAAACTGGATCCTTTCCTTACCCCTTATACGAAGATTAATTCAAGATGGATTAGAGACTTAAATGTTAGACCTAATACCATAAAAACCCTAGAAGAAAATCTAGGTAGTACCATTCAGGACATAGGCATGGGCAAGGACTTCATGTCTAAAACACCAAAAGCAACGGCAGCAAAAGCAAAAATTGACAAATGGGATCTAATTAAACTAAAGAGCTTTTGCACAGCAAAAGAAACTACCATCAGAGTGAACAGGCAACCTACAGAATGGGAGAAAATTTTTGCAACCTACTCATCTGACAAAGGGCTAATATCCAGAATCTACAAAGAACTCAAACAAATATACGAGAAAAAAACAAACAACCCCATCAAAAAGTGGGCAAAGGATATAAACAGACATTTCTCAAAAGAAGACATTCATACAGCCAACAGACACATGAAAAAATGCTCATCATCACTCGCCATCAGAGAAATGCAAATCAAAACCACAATGAGATACCATCTCACACCAGTTAGAATGGCAATCATTAAGAAGTCAGGAAACAACAGATGTTGGAGAGGATGTGGAGAAATAGGAACACTTTTACACTGTTGGTGGGATTGTAAACTAGTTCAACCATTATGGAAAACAGTATGGCAATTCCTCAAGGATCTAGAACTAGATGTACCATATGACCCAGCCATCCCACTACTGGGTATATACCCAAAGGATTATAAATTATTCTACTACGAAATCACATGTACACGTATGTTTATTGCGGCACTATTCACAATAGCAAAGACTTGGAATCAACCCAAATGTCCATCTGTGACAGACTGGATTAAGAAAATGTGGCACATATACACCATGGAATACTATGCAGCCATAAAAAAGGATGAGTTTGCGTCCTTTGTAGGGACATGGATGCAGCTGGATACCATCATTCTTAGCAAACTATCACAAGAACAGAAAACCAAACACCGCATGTTCTCACTCATAGGTGGGAACTGAACAATGAGATCACTTGGACTCGGGAAGGGGAACATCACGCACTGGGGCCTATCATGGGGAGGGGGGAGGGGGGAAGAGGGAGGGCTTGCATTGGGGAGTTATACAAGATATAAATGATGAATTGATGGGTGCTGACGAGTTGATGGGTGCAGCACACCAACATGGCATAAGTATACATATGTAACAAACCTGCACGTTATGCACATGTACCCTAGAACTTAAAGTATAATAAAAAAATAAAATAAAATAAAAAAAAAGAATTATTTGATATTAATATGAGGCACCCACTATGGATACAGTACATGCTCAGCTGTTATCTAAACAATAAGGTTGACAGTCAATTGTTTCTCATAGTAACATTTCCTGCATTGTTGTTCCTTTAGAAGTGCTAGAAATAAAGTGAAATATTTCCTGTAATTATGTCTATGTACAAAGAGAGAAAACAAAGAAAGATTGACTGAAAATTACCTTTTCATATATTCATGACTTATTTGACCTAATAAAGTGTTTTGTCTTTAAAGAAAATAAAATACCATCTGCTATGTTTATTTTACTCTTATCTTGTACAAGATATTTTAGTAGAGACAGATTTGCTTATGTACATTTTTATTTTGTCAGATCCCCCTCTCCCTAATTCTATAGCACATGTTTAAATGCTCTTAAATTATACATGGAATTTTAGGTTAAATATTTGAAAATGCATATGAATTTTAAGAGTTTTCATATGTGTGTTATGAAATTGTGTATTAAAGAAACAGATTATTTGGTAATAGTTTAGCCTGGGAATCAGACTTTATGGAGACTTCACATGGCTATTAACAGACTACTGATTTTGTCATTTTCCATACTTTACCTTGATTTTTAAAATTGTTTTTGTGTTTTTAAAAAAGAATTTTTTTCCCATTCTGCAGATTGTCTTTTCATTCCAATAGTTTATTTTGCTATACAGAAGCTGTTTAGTTTAATTAGGTTCAATTTGTCAATTTTTTGTTTTTGTTGCACTTGCTTTTGTCATCTTTGTCATTAAATCTTTACGAGGGGTTATGTCCAAAATGGTGTTTCCTAGGTCATCTTTGAGGGCCTTTATAGTTTTATGTTTTATATTTAAGTCTTTATCCACTTTGAGTTGATTTTTGTATATGTTGTAGTATCTTCTGCATATAACTAGCCAGTTATGCCAGCACAATTTATTGAATAGAGAGTCTTTTCCCTAATGCTTGTTTTTGTCCACTTTGTTAAAAATCAGGTAGTTTTAGGTATGCAGCTTTATTTCTGGGCTCTCTACTATTTTCCACCAATCTATGTTTCTGTTTTTGTACCAATACCATGCTGTTTTTCTTATTGTAGCCTTGTGGTATAGTTTGAAGTCAAATAATACCATAACTCCAGCTTTGTTTTGTTTCATATTGTCTTGACTATTTGAGCTTTTATTGGTTCCACATGAATGTTAAAATACTTCTGTTTCTAATTGTGTGAACAATGACATTGTTTCTAATTCTGTGAACAATGACATATGAATTTCAAATTGTTAAATTTAAATTAAATCCATAAATTGCTTTGGGCAGTATGGCCATTTTAATGATATTGAATCTTCTTACCTACGAGTATGGATTTTTTTTATTCCATTTGTTTCTGTCATCTCTGATTTCTTGGAGCAGTATTTTGTAATTCTCATTGTAGAGATCTTTCACCTCCCTGATTAGCTGTATTCCTGGGTATTTTATTCTTTTTGTGGGTATTGCGAATGTGATTGAATTCTTGATTTGGCTCTTAGCTTTGATGTTATTTGTGTATATTAATCCTACTGGTTTTTGTACATTGATTTTGTATCTTACAACTTTGTTGAAGTTGTTTATCAAAGAGCTTTTGAGCAGATAATATGGGGTTTTCTAGATATAAAAACACATTGTCTGCAAACAGAGATAGTTTGATTTTTCTCTCATCCTATTTGGATGCATTTTATTTCTTTCTCTTGCCTGATTGCTCTAGCTAGGACTTCCAGTACTATGCTGAATAGGAGTGGTGAGAGTAGCCATCTTTGTTGTGTTCTGGTTCTCAAGAGGAATGTTTTCAGGTATTGCCCATTCAGTATGATATTGGCTATGGGTTTATCAGAGATATCTCTTATTATTTTGAGGTATGATTCTTCAATGCCTAGTTTGTTGAATGTTTTTAACACGAAAGTATGTTGTTTTATCAAAAGCCTTTTTGAATCTATTGAGATGATTATGTGATTTTTGTTTTTTAATCTGTTGTGTGATGAATCACATTTGTTGATTTGCTTATGTTGAACCAACCTTGTAGTCCAGGGATAAAGCCTACTTGATTGTCATGGATTAGCTTCTTGATGTGCTGATGGATTTGGTTTGCTAATATTTTGTTGAGAATTTTTGCATCAATATTCATCAAGAATATTGGCCTAACTTTTCTTTTTTTGTTGTGTCACTGCTAGATTTTAGTGTGAGTATGATGCTGGCCTCATAGAATGTGTTTGGGAGGAGTCCATCTTCCTCAATTTTTTGAAATAATTTTAGTAAGAATGGTACCAGCTCTTGTTTGTTCATCTAATAGAACTTGGCTTTGAGTCTGTCAGGTACTGGGTTTTTTTGGCAAGCAGAGTTTTTATTACTGACTTAATGTCAGAAGTCATTATTGGTCTATTCAGGGATTCAATTTCTTCCTAGTTTAATCCTGAGAGGCTGTATGCTTCCAGGAATTGATGCATTTCTTCCAGGTTGTGTGCGTAGAGGTATTCTTAGTATTCTTTGAGGGTTTGCTGTGGAGTTAGTGGAAATGTTTCTTTTGTCATTTCTTGTTGTATTTATTTGGGTCTTGTTTTTTCTGTATTATTCCTTCAAAGAACAAATTTCTGGATTCACTGACCTTTTGTATGGATTTTTATGTCACAGTTTTTTTAGTTCAGCTCTGATTTTTGTTATTTTTGGTCTCCTGCTGGCTTTGGGTTTAGTTTGCTCTTTTTACTCTAGTTACTCTATGTGCGATGTTAGGTTGTTAATTTAAGATTTTTCTAACTTTTTGATGTGGGTGTTTAGCACTGTAAACTTCCCTCTTAATTCTGCTTTTCACTATTGATTGTGGTATGCTGTATGTTTGTGCTCACTAGTTTCAAAGTATATCTTAATTTCTTGCCTTAATTTCATTGTTCAATAAAAGAAATCATTTAGGAACAGGTTGCTTAATTTCCACGTAATTGTATAGTTTTGAGTGATTTTCTTAGTATTAGTTTCTATCTTTTATTGTTCTGTGGTCTGAGAGTGTGTTTGGTATACTTTTTTACTTTTTATTTTTAATTTGCTGAGAATTGTTTCATAGCCAAATGTGTGGTTGATTTTAGAGTATGTTCCATATGCAGATGTGAAAAATGTATATTCTTTTGTTTTGGGGTGGAGAGTTCTATAGTTGACTGGTAAACCCATTTACTCAAATGTTGAGTTTGGATTTCAAATATCATTGCTAGTTTTCTGCATTGAGGATATGTCTAATACTGTCAGTGAGGTGTTGAAATCTTCCTCTATTTATGTGTGATTTGCAAACCATGCATCCAACAAAAGACTCATATCCAAAATATACAAGGAATTTAAGCAAATTAACAAACAAAACACAAACAACTCCATTAAAAAGTGGGCAAAAGGAATGAACAGACACTTTGCTAGAGAAAACATACAGGTGGCCAACAAACCTAAACAAATACTCCACATCACCGATCATTAAATAAATACAAATCAAAACCACAATGAGATACCATCTCATACCAGTCAGAATGGCTTTTACTATAAAGTCAAAATATAACAGATGCTGGCAAAGTTGCAGAGGAAAGGGTATGCTTATACATTGCTGGTGAGAATGTAATTAGTTCAGCCATTATGGAAAGCAATGTGGAGATTTCTCAAAGAACTTAAAACGTAAGTACCACTTGACTTAGTAATCTTATTATTAGGTATGTGCCCAAAGGAATATAAATTGTTCTAACACAAAGACACATGCGTGTGTATATTCATTGCAGAATTATTCACAATAGCAAAGACACAGAATGAAGCTAAATACCCATCAATAGTAGAATGGATAGAGAAAATGTGGTATGTATGCACCATGGAATATCATACAGCCATAAAACAGTATGAGATCATGTTCTTTGCAACAACATGGATGGATTTGGAAGCCATAATCCTAAGAAAACTAATTCAGGAATACAAAACAAAATACCACATGTTCTTACTTATAAGTGGGAGCTAAATATTGAGTAAAAATTGACACGAAGAAGGGAACAACAGACATCATGGACTATTTGAGCTTGGTAGGAGAAAAAGGATTGAAAATCTACCTATCAGTACCATGTTTACTACATGGGTGACAAAATAATATGTATACCAAACCCCATGACATGTAATTCACCTATATCAGAAACTTGTACATATACCTCTAAGTGAAAAACAGAAGTAAAAACACGAAATTATTCTAAAGAATAAAAATTAAAATTTAATACAAAAGAAAAAAATTTTCTCTGATTAGCAGCCAAAGATAGCAATTACCATTTAATATTAAGTTATTAAAAGTTCCACCAGAACCAGTTATTAAACCTTTGATAAGTCCAGCCAAGCTGAATTTCAAATATCAAGACTATAGACAAAAAGTTTTTGGCTTACATAATGTTTGAAATTGTGCACCAATCAGCCCTTCCTGAGTAATCTCCTAGATGAGTTTTATCTAACCAAATAATGAAGAAAACTCCAAAAAAAGAACTGATGGTGAACATTTTAAAGTACATATGTATAAAAAATGTCATTTTCATTGCATTATTTTAACTTTGTTACATTGTGACTTTATTACATTTGGATATTTTGGAAAAATTCTTCAAATTTGAAAAATGTCCAACTGTAATGAAGTCACAATGTAACAAGGTAAAAATAATGCAACTAAAAAAAATTGGAGAAAAAGGAGAAGGAAATAAGAAAAGCAATAAAGCTACCATTGTGTAGTCAATAAGTACATAAGTACAGTAAGAAAAAATGAAATCTGTTATTCATACTCTGCTATTATGAATTAATAATAAAACTATTAAGTAAATGAGACTTGAAAGGACATTAAATAAAATATACACTCAAACATTCTTGGTGGAATAATGACATAAAACTTTCTTAAAGCCGACATTTAAAAATACGTATCAAGGTATACACATGGAAAGAAAAAAAAATAGCAAACAAAACAAAATATACATAATTGTAAAATATTATGACGGAGTTGAGACCAAACATATCAGTCATAACAAGAGATGTATGTGGATTCAATTGTCCTATTAAACAAAAATAAGTTCAGTTTTGCTCCTAAAACAAAACCCAAATATATGGTATACATTATAGACATACGTAAAACAAAATTATTTAGAAAGGTAAAAATTAAGGGGTGGACTAATGTTTACCATAAAAATTGATGCAAAAGAGCAGGAATAATATCTTTTTATCAGACATGGTAAAATTCAAAATCAGAAACACTTAAACAAGGTACATTTTGCTGCTAAAATCTATAGGCCATATGAATATATAACATTGATGAATATGTATGCAGGAAATAACATAGAAAACATATTTATTAAGCAAAAATTATAGGGTATGAAAAAAGAAATAGATATAAATATACTAAAGATGGGAACTTGAATACAATCCTCTTAGGACAAGACATATTAAAAGGGGGAAAAAATACATTAGGAAATAAAATTTAAGCAATGCAATCATTATCATAGTATACACATATGTGTAGATATATATATTTATAACTGTATTATGTACATATATGAATAATACATTTTATAAGCTGAAATATTGTATCAAATGTCTGTAATCACAATATAATAAACTTAAAACTTACTAGCAAAGACAAATAACTCAGAAAAGCCCTTCCACTAATTAAATTGCAAAAACTGAATGATAAATATGCAGAAACATTCAGTACTATGTTTCTGTAAGTCTATAATTAGTTCAAAACAAAAATTTTAAAGATTAAAAATATTCATGCATTATATTATTTAGATTTTGTTCTGTAATTAACCACTTCAAAACAGTAAACATGTATTAATGTCACAATTCTATCATTCCACTGTTTAAGCCAGGCTCAATTCATCCTGATGTGTTGGCTGGGTACAGTTAAGTGTTTAATCACTTGTTGATCACCAGGGATCTGCCACTCTGTATAGAGAGGTGTGATGTTTTTGATTGGATAAATCTGATATTTGAGATTGTGTCTTTTTCACGTGGTTTATCATTTTTCAACATGTTGGGTCAGGCTTGTTCATATGGTAGCAGTAGAGCTCAAAGGCAGTGTAGATTCATACAAAACCTCTTTAGCCCCTAGCTCAGAGCTAGCACTGTCACTGCTGCCACACTCCATTACATTTGCAAAAGCAAATCAGAAAAGCCTAGATTTGCTGTGGAAATACAAAGTACACCTTGTGATAGAGGGAGGTATGTTACATGGCAAGTGGCATGGACACAGGATGGTCTGGGGATTTATGGGCGTGTTTGAATTCTATCACATAAGACATAAAGGCAATTAAAACATATCAAGTATTTTTAATAGTATATCTACTTATTAATTCATTTATTTAACAAATAATGTGTTTATTACATTCCAAACACTATTCTATGCATAGTAAAGTATTTTTAACAAGCCACAAACACTTTTTTCCTGTCAAAGTCATAAATAGTAAAGCTATGTTCAGACACATTTGTCTAAATAAGATTTTAAACATCTGTGCCAGACAACTTCTGATGCTTCTCAAAGATCTCTGCCTCCAGATATTCATGACCTTGTGTAATCCCCTCACTGTTAGTTTGGTCTGGTCCAAACCATTTGCTTCTATGCCAAAAAGGATGGCAAAGATGATAGAATATCACTTTTGAGATTGAATTTTAAAAGGCTGGCTTTTTGTTTTTCTCATTATTTCTCATTTGTTCATTTGGTTACAGGCCAATTGCTAAAGTATGAGCTGTCCTATGGAGAAAGACGTATGACGTGGAACTAAGAAAGACATCTGGCCTACAGCCAGTGAGGAAATGCAGCCCTTAATCCAACAATTTGGGAAGAATTAAATTATACTAATAACCACACAAGAGAGCATAGAAGTTGATCCTCTCTCAGTTTAACCTGATAACAACACTGCAGCCTTAATCGTCACCTTGATTTCAGCCTATATGAGATACTGACTCAGCGGACCCTCCTGAGTTATGCCAAAATTCCTGACTCAAAGACACTGAGAGATAATTATTATTTTTATTTTAATCCACAAAGTTTGAGGTAATTTATTACAACTGAATTGGATAAAGTAAAGCAATATCCATAAAGTATATAATATCATTTTAAAAAGTAAAGGCGGGCCGGGCGCGGTGGCTCAAGCCTGTAATCCCAGCACTTTGGGAGGCCGAGACGGGCGGATCACGAGGTCAGGAGATGGAGACCATCCTGGCTAACACCGTGAAACCCCGTCTCTACTAAAAAACACAAAAAACTAGCCGGGCGAGGTGGCGGGCGCCTGTAGTCCCAGCTACTCGGGAGGCTGAGGCAGGAGAATGGCGTAAACCTGGGAGGCTGAGCTTGCAGTGAGCTGAGATCCGGCCACTGCACTCCAGCCTGGGTGACAGAGCAAGACTCCGTCTCAAAAAAAAAAAAAAAAAAAAAAAAAAAGTAAAGGCAAGGCACAATAAATGCATATTGGAAGTGGCTCAGTAGAATTATATTTTTGCAATACACAGAGTGTTCATATACATAATAATATGGTTTTTATTATTAATGTGAAGTTTTAAAAGGGCAGTTAATAAAAGAACAAAGTAACAAAGAACACTATGACAATCACGCCTGTAATCCCAGTACTTTGGGAGGCCAAGGTGGGCGAATCACAAAGTCAGGGGATTGAGACCATCCTGGTGAACACGGTGAAACCCCGTCTCTACTAAAAAAAGAAGAAAAAAAAAATTAGCCAGGGGTGGTGGCAGGTGCCTGCAGTCCCAGCTACTCAGGAGGCTGAGGCAGGAGAATGGCATGAACCCGGGAGGCAGAGCTTGCAGTGAGTCAAGATCACGCCGCTGCACTCCAGCATGGGCGACAGAGTGAGACTCTGTCTCAAAATAAATAACTAAATAAATAATAAAGCAATAAAATCAGGAAAAAGTTTAGAGAATTGGATTCCCAATCTATTCATTTTTCATGA
This sequence comes from Rhinopithecus roxellana, assembly GCF_007565055.1. Lineage (NCBI taxonomy): Eukaryota > Metazoa > Chordata > Mammalia > Primates > Cercopithecidae > Rhinopithecus > Rhinopithecus roxellana. The sequence continues at coordinate 110,269,830 of NC_044552.1, read as the reverse complement.
CAATGTAAATAGTTACAGTCTTTAGGAGGAGAATTTAGCCACATCTATTAAAAATTAAAATCTATGTAGTCTCTGATTCTTGTTTTTGCTGTCTTACTGAAATCTAGTAGATGTACGTATATTCAGGGTACATGTGATATTTTGATACATTCATAAAATTTGTAATGATTAAATTAGGGTAATGGGAATATCTGTCACTTTTAACAAATTTATTTTCTTTATGCTGGAAATATTTGAATTTTTCTCTTTTATCTATTTTGAAGTATACAATAGATTATTAGTAACTACAGTTCACCTTACTAAAATATCAAACACTAGGTGTTATTCTTTCTATATATCTGTATTTTGCACCTATACTCAATGTCTCTTCATTCGTCCCTCCCCACTCTCTTCTTGTTCTCTGGTAGCCACCAATCCACTCTTTATTTCATAAGATCCACTTTTTAAGCTCTCACATATGAATGAGAACATGCAATATTGTGTTCTTGTGCCTGGCATATTTCACTTATAATGACCTCCAGTTCTATCTATGCTGCTGCAAATAACATGATTCCATTTTTTAATGGCTGAATAAAATTCCATTATGTATATGTACTAAATTTTCTTTCTTCATTCATTGATGGACACAAGTTAATTCCATATTTTGACTTTTGGTAGTATGGATATTTTAACAATATTAGTTGTTCAATCCAAGAATATAAAATGTATTTCTGTTTTTTGGGTGTTTCTTCAATTTCTTTCAACAATGTTTTGTAGTTTTCTTTGTAGAGACCTTTCAGTTCTTTGGTTAAATTTATTCCTAGGGTTGTTATGGGTATTTTTTTTGTAACTATATAAAATGAGACTGTTTTATGTACTTTTTTTCAGATTGCTCCCTATTGTCATATATAAAAGTTTCTGTTTTTATATGTTGATTTTGTATCAGGCAAGTTTATTGAATTTGTTTACAAGTTCTGAATTTTCGGGGATAAAGTCTTTAGGTTTCTCTAAATATAAGATTATTTACAAACAAGAATAATTTTTCTTTTTTTTTTTTTTTTCAATTTGAATGTCATTTATTTCTTTCTCTTGCCTGTTGCTCTGGCTAGGACTTACAGTATTATGTTGAGGAAAAGTGGTAAAAGTGGGCAATCTTGTCTTGTTCCAGATCATAGAGGAAAGACTTTCAATCTTTCCCCGTTTAGTATATTAGCTGTGGATTTGTCACATATGTTCTTTGTTGTTCTGAGGTTTGTTTTTAAAACCAATTTGTTGAGTTTTTATCATAAAGGAATATTGAATTTTACTGAACACTTTTAAAGCATCTATTGATATAATCATATAATTTTTGTTCTTGGTTCTCTTAATGTGATATATATTTATTGATATTGATGTGTTGAATTGTCTTTGCATCCCTGGGATGAATCCCACTTGATCATGGTGAATGATATTTTTGGTTTAGTAGTATTTTATTGACAACTTTTGCATCTATGTTTATCAAGGATATTGACCTGTAGTTTTCTTTTCAGTTGAATCCTCATTTGATTTTAATATCAGGGTAATGCTGAACTTACAGAATAAATTTGGAATTATTCCTTCCTCTTTAATATTCTTGACACTTTGATAGAACTGGTATTAGTTCTTCAGATGTTTGGTAGAATTCAGAAAAGTCCTTAGGTGTTAGACTTTTCTTTGATGAAAGACTTTTTATTGCAGCTTAGACTTTATTACACATTAATGGTTCTTTTTTATTTCTTCATAATGCAATCTTGGTAGATTGAAAATGTTCACAAATTATCTATTCTACGTTTTCTAATTTGTTGGTATATAGTTGTTCATAACTGTCTCTAATAATGTTTTGTATTTTTCAGGTATCAGTTGTTGTGTCTCCTTAGTGTTCTAGCTTTATTTATTTGGGTCTTATCTCTTTTTTATTTAGTCTAGCTGAAGGTATGTCAAACTTTATCTTTTCAAAAAAAGTGAATTTTTATTTACTTCTCTTCTGTATTTTTTAAGTTCAAATGTCATTGCTTTCCACTCTGGTCTTTATTATTATGGAATTGTATTTTATCTCTCCCAATAGCTCTACAAATATTTGTCTTATATATTTGTCTGCTCTGGTATTGGGTGCATAGATATTTATAATTGTTATATATTCTTGCTGAAGTGACTCCCTTATCATTATACAGTGATCTTCTTTTATTTATTTATCTTTTTTATTATCCTTGTCTTGTGGTTTGTTTTATCTGATTATATATATATAGCTATTCCTGCTCTTTCATGGTTTTCAATTGCATGAATTATTTTTTTCATTTCTTAACAGTGAATGTGTGTGTCTTTATAAGTGAAGTGGATTTCTTGTAGGCAGCAGGATGAGTCTTGATTTTTTTTTAATGCATCCTGTCACTCTATATTTTTTAATTAGATAATTTAGTTTATTTATTTTCAATGTTACTATCAACAGGTAAGGATGTACTACTGTCATTTTGTTACTTGTTCTCCGGTTGCTCTATAACTCATCTCTTTCTTCCTTGTTGCCTTTTCTCTTGGTTAAGTACAATTCTCTGGTAATATGTTTTAATTTGCTGTTTTTCATTTTAAAGTATCTATTATAGGTTTTTGCTTTGTGATTATCATGAGGCTTACCAAAACCATCTAATAGATATAACAAATTATTTTAAACAGAGGACAACTTATCTTTGATCACAAAGAAAATAACAGAAATGGGCGGGGCACGGTGGCTCATGCCTGTAATCCCAGCACTTTGGGAGGCCAAGGCAGGCGGATCAAGAGGTCAGAAGATCGAGACCATCTTGGCTAAAGTGGTGAAACCTTGTCTCTACTAAACACACACACACACACACACACACACACACACACACACACACACAGACACACACACTAAACTAGCCGGGCGTGGTGGCGGGTGCCTGTAGGCCCAGCTACTTGGGAGGCTGAGGCAGAAGAATGGAGTGAACCCGGGAGGCGAGCTTGCAGTGAGCAGAGATGGTGCCACTGCACTCCAGCCTGGGCGACAGAGCGAGACTCCATCTCTAAATAAATAAATAAATAAAACAGAAATGAACAAAGAAAAAACTATAAATAACTTTAGAGTTTATTTCCATCCACCTTCACATTGTGTCTTTTTGTCGTTTCAATTTATTTCTTTTTAAATTGCCTTTCTATTAATATGTTATCTTAGCTATTATTGCTTGTGATAGAATCATCTTTTCATCTTCTTACTAGGGATATGAGTGTATTGTACAAAACAATTACAGCACTAGAATAACCCGAGTTTTCATAATCACTTTTACCAGTTGGTTTTACATCTTTGAATATTTTCTTTTTGTATGCTAGTGCCTTTCTTTTCAGATTTGATATCTATCTTTAGACTTCCTTGTAAGACAGGTCTGGTAGTATTAAATTTCCTCATTTTTATGTTAAAAAATAACTTCTCCATGCTTGAAGGATAGTACAATGTTTTTGGTTAGTATTTTTATTTTTTCTTTCAGAACTTTGAAAACTTCATCCCACTTGCTTCTGACCTGTATGGCTTCCACTGAGAAGTCTAATGCTCAATGAATTGAAGCTCTTTTATATATTATTTGTTTCTTTTCTCTTGCTGCTTTTAAAATAATCTCTTGCTTTTGTCCTTTGAGAGCTTGATTATTATATGCTTTGGGTTAGTCTTATTTGGGTTGAATGTGTTTGGTTATCTCTGACCTTTCTGCACCTGAATATTTACATATTTCTCAAATTTCAGAATGTTGTCAATTATTGCTTTATTTACGAAGACCACTCCTGGCTCTTTTACAATTCCCTCTTGGACATCAACAATTCTTAAATTTGCTCTTGTGAGGTCATTTTCTATATCTTGTAGGTGCTCTTTATTCCTTTCCATTTTCTTTTCTTCTTTGTCCTCTGTCTTTAAATACCCTATTTTCAATGTCATTGATTTTTTCCTCTGTTTTATCTATTCTACTCTTAACAGCTTCTAATGCATTTTTCTGTTCAGCAAATATACTTCTCAGTTGCAGGCTTTCTTTTGATTTTTTAAAATTTTTATCTGCTTGCTAAATTTCTCTGATAAATTTCTGAATTGCTACAGAGTTTCCTTAAGATTGCTGTTTTGAATCCTTATCAGAGAACTCATACATCATCATCTGCTTACTGATTTCTTGTTTTGTCCATTTGGGAAAGTCATGGTTCCCTCTTTGCTGTTGCTTCTTATGGATATACTTCTATGTCTTCACACTGAAGCATCAGTTATTTACACCAGTTCTTGTTTTATTTTTTCTTGCATATGTTTGCTTTGAGAACACTTGTAGTCTACCTGTTGAATATATTTTACACTATTTCACTACCTTCTTTTAAGTAATAGATGGTGGCTTAAACCCAATATCATCACTAGCAAAATATTGGAACACTGCCCATCCTGTATAGAGTAGGTCACCAAAGGGATATCCAAGCTGTGTGCTGGAAGGCTGACTAGGGGTTTGTGCCCAGGAAACCCATGGAGCCTGCCCCTTACAGCAATGTACCACTAAATTGCCACTCTGATTTGGTATCATTTTTGGCTAGGATAAGAGCAGACTTTATGGGCTTGAGATATGGTCTTGCTCCCACTTTTTGACTCTGGCTGCCTTCAGGTTTTTTTTTTTTTCCCCACTCACTTAAGGCACTCATGACACTTCCTGTATATGAAAGAAGAACAGATCTCCTGTAAGGAAATCCAAGATAATGAGGAAGCTGATTGTCCATCTTGATCTCATTTTTTCAGTGTAGAAATTGAGGCAGAGGAAATTTTCTGTACTCGCTGTGCCTGTTAGTTTGGGGGAGGGGCATTGTGAATCTAGAAGTCTGATGCTCTTACTATCAGCTCAGAGTGTTCTTTTTGCTTGTTTGCTTCTTTTCACTTATTTGTGGTTCCAAGAACTGTCTCATCCTCAGATCTGAGTGCTGGGATATTGCTGATGACAATATTGGTGTTGTATATGTGTTTGTTGCTTACTGTGTGGGTGGGGGTAAAGCAAGTCTACTTCTAGTCTGCCATTCGGGTGACATCACTCTGATTCTTAATACTTGTTCTAAAACTATGAATATGTATATATGAATATGTCTTCATTGTGTAGTTATTTAGGTAACAAAAATATATAGAATGACAAAATGGTCTATCAGTTGAGAAATGGTTAAGTCAATAAAGACAGCATACTTTTACAGTGAAATATTGTGCCACTATTGAATAATGAGTTATAATGTGGATAGGTTATTTTGTGAAAACACTCATTTCCAAAGTTGTAATTCAAGGTAGTATGTGACACGTCACAAAATATACAAAACTTCCAGAGAGAAAAAGGCTTCATTTCTAAATGGAATACAGTTTTTAGGGGACATTCAGATAACATTGCATCTTTAAAAAATTTCCTCTGCCCTCTGACATTATTCATTATCTCTTTGGAGAAATAGAATAGAATTTGAAGAGAAAAAAAGTGTTGCATAGAGCAATGTTCTTACATCTTAATAGGAAAGTTAAAATACATATTTAAAACTTTATTGAAGGCAATTCACATAATATAAGAACACTTTTGAGACAAAATTACTACTGTATAATAGCCATCTGATGAAATAATTTTCCTGTTATTTTGTAAGTGAGTAATTCTGTAAATGCAGTGACATTGAAAACCCATGTGGAAAGCAGGCAAAGGATTTTTGATTTAGACAAAAGTAGTTCTTTTCAATTATAATATTAAAGAATCACCATTGCTCAAAAAAATGGAAAAATTTCTCATAAAGCTTGTGTGCTCTATATTTTCATTTACTTCTTAACTGTATAACATTGAAAATAAAAATGTAATGTTTTATCTATTTATAAAAGTAGATGAATTATGTATAGATAAATGTTGAGCAAACTTAGTCAAGTAATTTTTTATTCTTCATTTTTTTAATGTCAAAAATAAATTACTACATATGTAATCTGCACATACATCAAATCCTTGTTATCATTAGGCATTTTAAGCAATGTAAAACATGCTAACATTCCTGCATTCAATGAAGTTATTGATGAGAATGACTGGCAGATTTGAAGAAGGTTGAGAAGGTCAGTGTGGCTGAATTGAGAAGCTGAATGTGGGAACTAGGAGAAGTGAGGTTAAAGAGGTAACAGGGAAGTCAGATTATAAATCACATTATAGATCATAAACTTTTCCTTTGAGTGAGATAAGAATACATTGGAGAATTTTGCACACAGAGTGACACAATCTGACTTACAATAAGATCTCTCTACATGTTTTGCTGTGAACAAACTTTATGTAACAAGAGCAGAAGCAGTGAGAACAGTTGGGAGGATATTGTTTTAATCCAAATAAAAACATAAATGATAGATTAGACCTGAATGGTAGCAGTTTAAGTAAAAGAGGGAATTGGATTCTGCATATATATTTGAAGTAGACTCTACATCTTGCTGTCAGTTAGAGTATGGTGCTTCCTCTCGTTCTTGGACTCAAATTTGATTCACAAACTTGAATGCAGATAATATTAGGGTCCATAATTGGTAAGGACATAAACAAAGACAGTGCTAGTAACAGTACAATTAGTCTTAACAAGAGTAACAGGTGTGCACATGACATTCTGAGATGCTGTCAAATTGGGGGACTTTTAAAGAGAAAGTTATCATATCAGTGCCACAGGTCATTGAGAGATTAAGACAATGAGACTATACAAATATAACAGGGCATGAACAAAGATTTCAGGAAAGTCTAACAAAAAATAGACCAAAAAAACAAAAGCAACACGAAAACATAAACAATTTACACATGGAGAAACTGGAGATGTTATCAGCCGCATGTAGGACAGACCGAGGAAATCATGTGGTCACTATCACAACCACAGATGACTACAGGTATATGATACAGTGAATGAGTTTTTTAAGATCAACTGAAAGGTATAAAATTTAAGGACAATAGCTTCAATCAGCAAAGAGTGGAATACTTACTAGTATGACAAACGTATGGAGTTAGACAAAGAGGAAAATATATTAAAACTAAAGTATGTTGGAAATGTGTTAAAAAGACAAAGGTGGGGTCTCTAAGAATCTGTAAGGGAATACAAAAATAAATAAATAATTAAATAAATAAATAAATAAATAAATAGGAGAAATCTCCGAAAAATACAATTATCAAAATACAGCTCTTTGATTATTTTGAAAAGATCAGAGTCAGATCCCAGGAATCAAAGCTAAAGACAGAACTTACAGGGAAGGACAAGTAGCCGCTTTATGATGGGGTGAGGAAAACAGGGACATTGGTTCAAGTAGTACAGAAGTTTTCCAATGAACATGTGAATGAAAGTAGACCTTAAACACCTGAAAATAAAAGTAAAGAAAATATCTAAAGAGTTGTTCTCACATTACTTAACAAACAAAGTTGAAGTTACACATGGAAAGAAAAGAGAAAGGTAAAATACAATTATTTTTTCACTTCTAAATTGAAAAACTGTGCTATATAATTTATACATTTAGGAACTCTTAATCTGTTGTGTGTGTGTGTGTGTGTGTGTGTGTGTGTGTGTGTGTGTTTTCAGAAAAACAGTACTCATTAATTTCTGATGCTCTTTCCAGTATTTTTTTAATGTAGAAATACCCTTTCAAGACACAAAAGCATAAGGTGAAAAAATACAAAAGAAAAAAAGAAAGTACCCTGATTGAAGCAGTCATATAAAATAAATAACAGATCTCTGCTTTATCTTTTTTCATATGGTGGCTCTGGAGGCCTCTCAATCAATGCTCAGAATTCTTGTCATCATGCTACTTACATTGCAGTAAGCTGATAGAAAGCAGTAGGGAATGTGGCAGTTATAAGTCTCCCATCTTAAATTCCATTTTTTAAATTTATTTTTTATTTCATTAGGTTTTTAGGGGACAGATGGTGTTTGGTCACATGAATAAGTTTATTTAGCAGTGATTTCTGAGATTTTGGTGCACGCATCCCCCAAGCAGTGTACACTGTACCCAATGTTTAGTCTTTTAACCCTCACCTCCCTCTCAGTCTTTCTTCAATGTCCCCAAACTCCTTTGCATCATTCTTATGACTTTGCTTCCTCATAACTTAACCCCACTTGAGTGAGAAGATACAATGTTTGCTTTTTCCATTTCTGAGTTACTAAGCTTAAAATAGTAGTCTCCACTTCCATCTAGGTCACTGTAAATGCCATTATTTTGTACTTTTTTATGGCGGATTAGTATTCCATGTATACACACACACACATACACACACACACACACACACACACACACACACACACATATATATATATATACATATCACATTTTGTTTTTCCACTTGTTGATTGATGGGCATTTGGGCTGGTTTCATGTTTTCTGCAGTTGCAAATTGTGCTGCTATAAACATGTGTGTGCAAGTATCTTTTTTCATATAATAACTTCTTTTCACCAGGTAGATACCCAGGAGTGGGATTTCTGGATCAAATGGCAGATGTACTTTTAGTTCTTTAAGGAGTCTCTGTATTGTATTTCATCATGATTGTACTAAGTTACATTCCCACCAACAGTGTAAAAGTCTTCCCTTTTCACCACATCCATGCCAACATCTATTATTTATTTTTATTTTTTGATTATGGCCATAAAAATTCTAGAAGGTAACATCAGAAAAACCCTTCTAGACATTGGCTTAGGTAAAGACTTCATGACCAAGAACCTAAAAGCAAATGCAACAAAAACAAAGATAAATAGATTGGACTTGCTTAAACTAAATTAAACTAAAATGTTTCTGCACAGAAAATAATTATAGTAATCAGTAGAGTTAACAGACAACCCACAGAGTGGAAGGAAATCTTCACAGATTTATACATCTGTGAATACTTTATTCACAGTCTATACATCGGACAAAGAATTAATATCCAGAATCTACAAAGAACATAAAGAAATCAGCAAGTAAAACAAAACAAAACAATCTTATCAAAAAGTGGGCTAAGGACATAAACAGACAATTTGCAAAAGAATATATTCAAATGGCCAACAAGCATATGTAAAAATGCCTAACATCACTAATGATCATGGAAGTGCAATCAAAACCACAATGCCGGCCGGGCACGGTGGCTCAAGCCTGTAATCCCAGCACTTTGGGAGGCCGAGTCGGGCGGATCACGAGGTCAGCAGATCGAGACCATCCTGGCTAACATGGTGAAACCCCCGTCTCTACTAAAAAATACAAAAAAAAAAAAAAAACAGCTGGGCGAGATGGCGGGCGCCTATAGTCCCAGCTACTTGGGAGGCTGAGGCAGGAGAATGGCGTGAACCCGGGAGGCGGAGCTTGCAGTGAGCTGAGATCCGGCCTCTGCACTCCAGCCCGGGCGACAGAGGGAGACTCCACCTCAAAAAAAAAAAAAAAAAAAAAAAAAAAAAAAAAAAAAAAAAAACCACAATGCCATACCACCTTACTCCTGCAAAAATGGCCATAATCAAATTCCATCTTAATATAGATTCATTGAGTTGCATACTACTGCTATCTCATACCATCTTTAAATTAATCTTATCATCCATCTTTTATATTCTCTCTCATGTTCAGAAGGGCAATTAAGTTTATCTAAATCAAATGACCTTCTAATAGAAGTTTTCTGAATATGAGCTTTATTTATAATTTAGGTAATATATTTCAACATTATAAAATAAATGAATAAATGCTTATTTTAATCTTATGTTCTATTAATATCTTTATACTATTAATATGATGATCTGAAATGGGTCAATATAATTCTAGAACTCTTTAAACATGCTTATATAAGTGTGTGCATGCATATATTAAGATATCTACACATTTAGTTTAATGTCTCAGTGAACTAGAAGGTTTTAATAGAAGAACTAAAGACTGAACTAGGTAGAACATAAGTTAAATGACCAGAACTTTATATAATTGCAAATTAGGACTTTATGTAATTGCAAATTACTTTATATTATTTCAAATTACGGTATCTGAAATAATCGGGAAATAAATGAGTAGTCTATTTTTAGTGATCACTTCTCTAGCATAATCCTCTTAATGATTATGAGGATTATAATCATTTATTGATTTATTATAATCATTAATGATTCCCTACAGTTAAAAAACACCCTTTGATCAAATCAACTATACTTTTGTCCTCCTATGCTTTCTCTACTTTTATGAAATCTAATTATTTCAATACTGATTTTCATTATTTTTCCATAATTTCCTCTAAACTTTCCTTTACCCATCTTTATCACCTATTGTCGTAGCTTACATTCTTATAATGAATCTATTGTTCAAAAATTGCCTGAAAGTCAAAATGCCACATGTTATTTATATTTAATCTCTAATTCTTCCTTCATCTCTTCATTTTTACTTTTCAAATTGTACAATAGCATAATAGTTTTATTTTTAGTTTAAGCTTCAACACCTTCAACTTTGTGAACCATCAGAATTTTTAGTTCTACTAAAAGTCAATCTCCCAACACTCACTGAAACATTTTTCTATTTTTTAATTTTTTTAATTATAATGAATGATATATGGTTTGAATATACTCTTTTACTATGCATGAAGCCTCATTTTGGAAGGTGGGTTTTTGTGTTAATTTTCATACACACTCAAATGTATTTTAAAAATTGAATCAAATATGTTTACTGTTTAACCTTTTCAAAAATTGTTAAACACAACAATCTTTCTTTCTTTCTTTCTTTTTTGAGATGGAGTCTCGCTCTGTCACCCAGGCTGGAGTGCAGTGGCATGATCTCAGCTCACTGCAAGCTCCGTCTCCCAGGTTCACACCATTCTCCTGCCTCAGCCTCCTGAGTAGCTGGGACTACAGGTGCCCGCCACCACACCCGGCTAATTTTTCTGTATTTTTAGTAGAGATGGGGTTTCACCATGTTAGCCAGGATGGTCTCGATCTTCTGACCTCGTGATCCGCCCCCCTCGGCCTCCCAAAGTGCTGAGATTACAGGCGTGAACCACCGCGCCTGGCCAACAATCTTTCTTAAATGGATGTAACAGTGCAGAGTTTATAAGTTAAATTTCGTACAATGGCTTCAAGTTTCCTCTAATATTAAGTTACTCCTGGGAGGCAACTAATCTAGTTTCTGTTTTTTTCACTGACAGTTGTGCTTTCTCTGAATTGTAAACTGTCTCAGTCTGCTGCAGCAAAAACCTTTGAGTAAATGAGGCTTTCCATATTCAGTAGATAATTCATACCAACTCAATCTTAGATAGCTCAGTTCCCTGTATCCTTATTCTCAAATCTAAGTTGTCTTCTCTCTTCTCTAATTATAAAATCTGTTCTGGCACTATGGCTTATGCCTGTAATCCCAGCACTTTGGGAGGCCAAGGTGGGTGGATCACCTGAGGTCAGGAGTTTGAGACCAGCCTGCCCATTGTGGTAAAACACTGTCTTTACTAAAAATACAAAAAAAAAAAAAAAAAAATAGCCGGCCGTGGTGGCTCACACCTGTAGTCCCAGCTACTAGGGAGGCTGAGGCAGGAGACTCTCTTGAACCAGGGATGTGGAGGTTGTAGTGAGCTCAGATCATGCCACTGCACTCCAGCCTGGGTGACAGAGCAAGACTCCATCTCAAAAACAGAAATAATAATAATTACAACATATTTCTACTTTCTGATCCACTCTCAAAGTATTCCCTCCAACCAAAAAAAAAGAAAAAAAAGAAAAAAAATCTTTCTATTTTTTATTTTATTCAATGGTAAATACACTTTCTACCACTTCAAATGCTTAACCAAATAGTCTGTTAGTCTGTTTGAATTATGGAACAAGAAATCAGAATTTGAGGAAAATTTTCCTTTTTTTTCCATACGCCACAGTTGATGTTCATTGTTCTTATGTTGAAATGTTACGTTCTCCCTCTCTGAAACATCATTTTTCTTTGAGAACAACTCCATCCATGTTCTACCACTTCTTGTAATTACAAACTATAAATCCTCTAGTCGTGCCTTCTTATTTGCTGACAACTTTGAAATTGGCTACATCTTCCATTTTCCATCTCCTTTGACAGAAACAGTATAATCTACTCTTATATGTAAGTATAAGTACTATACTTACATATAATCTACTCAGTGCCTCAAATTCTCTCTTCTCTTTCTCTTTTTCGTAGTTCTGGATTCAAATTATTGTTACCTAAATTTCACTTTATCCACTCACTCCAAGAGTCATATCCAGGATGGGTTATCACTGATAATTGTTCCAAGAAACATCTCATCCATTTATGAAGAAAATAAATTTAATTGACTTATAGTTCTGCAGGCTTAACTGGAAGCATGACTGGGAGGGGTCAGGAAACTTACAACCGTGGCAGAAAGTCAAACTTTTATGCTCTGCTTCCCTTTTAAATATGTTCAAATTTTAGATGATCCCTTTCTTCACACATATAAACATTACTTTGGAAACACCCAGGTCACATCTTGAATGCTTCAGTGCTTAGAAATTTATTCTGCCAGATACCCTAAAGAATCCTTCTCAGGTTCATAGTTTCACAAATCTCTATGGTAGGGGCAACATGTCACCAGTCTCTTTGTTAACGAACAGCAAGGGCGATCTTTACTCCAGTTCCCAATAAGTTCCTATCTCCATCTGAGACCATCTCATCCTGGACTTCACTGTCAATATCACTATCAGGATTTTGGTCAAAACCATTCAGCAAGTCTCTAGGAAGTTACAAACTTCCCTACATCTTCCTGTCTTTTTCTGAGCCCTCCAAACTGTTTCAACCTCTGCCCGTTTCCCAGTTCCTAAGCCATTTTTACATTTTCAAGTATCTTTATAGCAGTGTCCGCTCTCCCAGTACCAATTGATATATTAGTTTCTTCTCACACCTTTATAAAGAACTGCCTGAGACTGGATAATTTATGAATAAAAGAGGTTTAATTGGCTCACAGTTCTGTAGGCTTAACAGGAATTATGACTGGGAGGCCTCAGAAAACTTACAATCATGGCAGAAGGTGAAGGGGAAGCAAGCATGTCTTACTATGATGGAACAGGTGAGAGAAAGTGAAGGAAGAAGTGCTATACACTTTCAAACAACCAGATCTCATGAGAACTCACTCACTATCATGAGAACAGCAGGAGGGAAGTCTGCCCCCATGATTCAGTCACCTTTCACCAGGCCCCTCCTCTGACACACAGGGATTACAATTTGAGACAAGATTTAGGTGGGGACACAGAACAAAACCATATCATTTAGTAATTATCTTAAAATGTTTTATGAAAAGTAAATAACTGAATTTTCTTGTCAATTGTACCATGATTGTAATGACCTCTCATCAGATCTTTAACCATCACAGTTTTAAGTCTTATAATTTACAGATGATTAATTGTTTACTCTGGTATTTTCCTGAGCAACTATAAGTCTGAAGTGTTTCATCTTCAAGGAGATTCATGGAAAGAACTCTGAAAAGTACAGGTTTCTAATAACTTTAAGATCAGACCATTGGACTGACTAAGAATTTTCAGCAATCTAATGAAGAAACTAATTGGTTCATAAAACTGCTAACCCAGCATCAAGCAGAAGAAGAGAAACAAATGCCTTGGCAGATTTTCATGCTGTCAGTCAGTACTGAAATTGTTAAGATATGAAATTTGAAAAAGCTCCATAACAGTGATTCAAATCAGATTACCTATGATGCCCTATTTAATAAGCAGTGCCATGCGTCTGAACTGGAGAAACAAAATTGATATTTAAAAAACTGTAGATTCCATGCTAAGTGTGAAATTATGGAGAGCCTGGGAAGCTGTCTGGTTCTTCCTAAGCCTGCGAAGCTTCCATTGTTAAAAGCTCTGTACACTACGGACTCATCACGGAATAAATAAAGTGATACAACTCATAAAGGAAGAAAATTGGTGATTACTTTTTTAAAATTATTAAAGTGGTTTTTAACCAATGTTTGCTTTGCCAAGTTCATAATTCTGTTAAGACAATAAAAACCTCAGGTACTACATTTCTAGCTCCTGGTGGAATATTTCAACACATACAGATGGACTTCAGTCAATTTCCACTTTCAGTTCCTGTTTTCTGGTTGTATAGAAGCTTTCCTGTGTAGGAAGACCAGTGCTCTCATAGTAGCTACCAAGATATTAAAAATGTGCTCTCTTTATGGGGCATCCCTAGAGGTATATTCAGAAAAGGAGGTACTCATTTTACTGGACAAGTTATAAAAAACTTTAAAATGTGTTACAAACACAATAACATTAGTCAAAACTGACTGAATTGACTGTATTACTTTGGTCAAAGATATTATGGATTAATGGCAATTATATCCAGTTCCACTGCAAAATGCAGAATAAAATAGTTACTCTAAGGCCTATTATTCTAATACTAAAACTCCATGTATCTCCCAGTCTTATATACTCTAGCATGTCTCAGTAGTGTAAAGCTTTAATGAGTTATACCAAAGTATATTTTCAGCAGGTGAAAGAAGCCCATTGTAACACAGAACATGGAGAATGAGTCTTTCGTAAAAAGAAAAACAATATACAGGAACTGCCCTTGAACTCCATTGGCAGGGACCATAGCAACTTCGTCTCTGTTACGAAATTCAGGCCTGGAGTTCTGAATCCACATCTCTCAACTCAAGAGAGCTGCTTCACACCCTTGGTACTAGGTACTATACACCTATTAAAGACCTCAAGGAAAGGCTGACCAGCAATTTTTTTTTTTTTTCCAGTAGCAGATTGTATCCAAGGCATGGATAGCCAGCTTTCCCAAGATCATGGATTAAGGGTTCTCTCCTTTTGTCACCATGAAACCCTTTTCTCTTTTCTCTGTGTTTCTTTTTGGTTTATATATGGCCAAGATAATACAATAATTTAAATTTCATAATTGATAGCTTCCTCAGCTAAGTTAACTGAATATTGGCTATATCATGTAAAACTTAAATTTTTACATGAATCTTAGAGATTCTCAGATTCACAGATTCACCTTCTTAACAAGTTGTACTGATATTGCAAGTATAATATCCGGTCCTTTGTATAGGGTTAGGCTTTTAGATTCACATCCCAAGATTCCTCATGTAAATCTAACAGTAGGCAAAACCTACTGAGTTTTTTTGTGAGTGCTTTTTGGAGTTAAAGTATGTCAGATATTACATAAGAAAATCAAAAGAAAGGTAATTTGACAGTTTTTAGAAAAATTTATAACCTTAATCTCTTAATTATCAATTATTGTGTTATCCAACTGTACAATAATTCAATAAAGGAGCCTTAGACAAATACGATTAGTGCTTCCCTACTGGTGACCCCTAATGCACAAGGCATCCAACAGGGACCTGTCTGTTGTTACCCTCCAGGATGTATTTTTATCTGTGGAGGATGTAACAATCAACCATACATGTTTCAAATGTGAAAAATAAGGGTTCAATGTAGATTTGGGATTCTAAAGGTACCAGTGTCACCCTGTAACCAATTGCAAACTGAGCACCTCTAAATTTATACCATAGAATAATGTGAGATTTGCCAGCAGGCATAAATAATTCTAAATGGGAATTTTTTGGTAGAATGCTCCTTCTCTGGTTTGGAGTAAATGTAAATGAAGGTTATGATTAGAAAGCTGTATCAAACATGAGCTACTATAGCTGAATCTACTGCAAAGCTACAGTTGCCCAGAAAACTTCTTTAAATTCTCTTGCTAACATTATCTTAGATAACAAGATTGTTTTAGATTACTTTGCCTGAACAAGGGGGAGTGTGTAATAGCTAACACCTCCTGTTGCACTTGGATAAATACATCTGGTATGGCAGAAACTCGATTGCAAGAAATCAACAAACAAGCTACTTGGTTAAAACAAGTAGATTTCTCTCGTGGCTCGTTTTTGATATATTTGATTTTGATCAGCTCAGTTCAAGGGGACTCCTGTTAAGGAGTATACTTCAGTCTCTTAGCATTATCCTCCTGATAGGCAACATCAGGGTCTCCCTCGTGCATTATATCGTCTCAAGAGTCTTAAATGCTCATATGCTGCCATCTGTTAAATGTCAAATGGTCTAACTATAGTTAGAATAATGATGACACAAAGGCAACATAAAGAAACATTCAACTGACCTGATGTGGAGAATTGTGAATTCTATACTGAGGCCAACAGAGAGTGCATTAATGACCAAGGTTTTAATCGATCTCTCAAAATTGAGAGACTGACCAAAAGGGGGAAATAGTTAAATTCAATTTGCTCTAACTCTGTGTCTGTTTATAGCAAATTTTAACCTAACTTAGTATGTAAACCATTTGTAACCTAATTTAAGAGTATATTCTTGTAACAAGTAGCTGAATCCTAGCTGCCAAGCTTTCAGACAATCACAGGCTGCCAAATGACCAGACCATGTCCATAGAAAGCAAATGCTAAGCTGGAAAATCAAGCTGTTTCTTCACGTTACTTCCCTTTTCCATTTATAAATACTGTCTGCCCATGTTGCTGTGTGGAGTTCTCTGAACTTTGACTGGTTCAGAGTGTTGACCAACTCATGAATTGTTTCTTTGCTCCAATATGCTCTGCTAAAGTAAATTTGTCAAAAATTTTTCTTTTAATTCATGTCATTATACGTTTTCCCAAATGTAGAATGTATAACACCAAGAATAAACCGTAATGTAAACTATGGACTATAGGCAATTATAATGTGTCTTTTTAGTTTTATCAATTGTGACAAATGTACTACTCTGCTGGAGATGTTGACGATGGAAGTGCCTGTACATGTGAAGGGGCGGAGCGAATACGGGAAATCTCTGTACTTTCTTCTTAATTAATTTATTTTGTGGACCTACAATAGTTCTAAAAAATGTCATCTTAAGGCCGGGCGTGGTGGCTCATGTCTGTAATCCCAGCACTTTGGGAGGCTGAGGTGGGCAGATCACGAGGTCAGGAGATCGAGACCATCCTGGCTAACACAGTGAAACCCCGTCTCTAATAAAAATACAAAAAAAAAAAAAAAAAAAATAGCCGGGTATGGTGGCAGGCGCCTGTGGTCCCAGCTAATCAGGAGGGTGAGGCAGGAGAATGGCATGAACCCGGGAGGCAGAGCTTACAGTGAGCCCAGACGGCGCCACTGCACTGCAGCCTGGGCGACAGAGTGAGACTCCGTCTAAAGAAAAAAAAACAAACAAACATCTTAAAACAAAACAAAGACTTTCTTTGAGCAGGGCTCAGTCTCTGACTGAAGGCTTTTATTCTACTTTTATATATGTTTTATTTTATTTTACCCTTCAAACAAAGGTTATTAGATCTAGCTTAACTGCACTTAGGCTAGGCAGGGTCTTTCTTCTCAGCTCTCCTGTGCCTCTTCTAGCTGCAGATTGCTATTGCTTTCTGCTCCTATTTCTACTCTTGTTGTCCTGCAATCTATTTTCCATAGAACAATGAATTTAATGCATTTTAATTATAATATCATGTTTATGTCTATTAGGAATACTCTTCCACTAATTATCTGTGTAGGTAATCCCCTATCTCCTTTAAGTTTTTCTGAAGTCTTATCCCAGTAAAAGGTCACCTGGTCATCATATTTAAAATTGGAACTACTGTCCTTCTCATTCCCATGGACATCACTCTCCTTGTTTTTCCTATGGCTCTTTAATCTTCTTCTTCTTCTTTTTTTTTTTTTTTTGAGACGGAGTCTCGCTCTGTCGCCCAGGCTGGAGTGCAGTGGCCGGATCTCAGCTCACTGCAAGCTCCGCCTCTCGGGTTCACGTAATTCTCCTGCCTCAGCCTCCTGAGTAGCTGGGACTACAGGAGCCCGCCACCTTACCCGGCTAGTTTTTTTTTTTTTTTTTTTTTTTTTTTTTTTGTATTTTTTAGTAGAGACGGGGTTTCACCGGGTTAGCCAGGATGGTCTCGACCTCCTGACCTCGTGATCCGCCCGTCTCGGCCTCCCTAAGTGCTGGGATTACAGCTCTTTAATCTTCTAACATACTGTATATGTTGCTTATTTATTATATCTACTATTTATTGCTGAAGTGTTCTCACTAGAATGACTGCAGTGAAGGCAAGTATACTTTTTATTTACTGATATAAGCATCCCAAAGAGTGCTTGACACAGAGTAGATTTTCGATAAATATTTGTTAAATAAATTAATACAAAAAAATTGTTATCTCATGAAGGAATCTTTAGTAAATAGAATCTCTCCATGACTGAGGTCAAAAGTCTAATAGTTGCAGAATCACCTAGGTAAAAAACATGGCGACATGGAAGAAAACAGAAAAAATCCTAAAACAAATTTTAAAGTCTTACATACGTTTTGTTCTCAATATTAATATTGAGAGCTGATTTTTAAATAAATACATTTTATTTTAAATTGACATAACCTTGTATTTATTGTGTATAATATGATGTTGTGAGGTGTATATATATTGGAGAATGGATAAATCTAAGTAATTAAAATATGCATTACCTCAAATAGATATTTTGGTGGTAAGAACATTTAACATCCATTCTCTTAGCATTTTTCAAGAATAACATAAAGTATCAGGAACTATAATCACAATGCTGTACAATAGATTTCTTGAACTTATTCTATCTGTCTACCTGTAATTCTATATTCTTTGACCAACATTTTTTTTAACCCACACTCTCCCTAATCACCCAGTTTCTGGTAACTACATTTGATGACTTCTATAAAATTAACCTTTTTTAGGGTTTATTTTTTAAATACTAGTTCTAACATCTAGCAAAATGCAAAAATATAGAAGTAGTATTTAATTTTTACCAGAAAATTATATGCACAATCTATAAAAAATAAACATGGATATGTGTGTGTGTGTGTGTGTATATATATATATATATATATGTCATACATATGTGTGTATATGGATGTATGAGTATACATGTGCGTGTATAGATATATATACACACACACAAAACAAATTTATGCATGTGTGAATGTAATGTAAAAACAAGAGTGAAACTAATTTTTCTAAACTAGTGTTATTGCATCTTTTTTAAGTCATTACAATTTGTAATGAGTTTTGAAATTTTATACATCACCAAAATTTAAAAATGCCTAGCATTTTATAAACTAAAATATTTGTTTTTAAAAGTAAAATGTTTGTCTTTTAGTTTTTTTGTGGTATAATTTAGTATTGGCAATAATAATGGCAGATAGGCTTTTAAGTTGAAAAAAAGAACATTAAATTACTATTTGCCATATAATATTCATTTATTTATCTTAACTTCTCCTATAATTTAGAAGTAAGTCTATTTATATTTAGTTTATTTTATAAAGTTAGAGCAAAATTTTTATTTTGTAAAAAGGCATTCTTAAATAAGGCCCAGATAAAAATTATAAAATATATACAAGCCGACAAGCCATTCATTTTATTCCATGGATAAAGTGAATGCAATACTTTGACACCTACATTGTACAACTAGGCCTACACAAATGTATCAGTACTAGCAATTCATTCTGTAATAATACAGCCACTTGGGGGTAAAATAGCCACATATGTAATGTTCACAGTGTTTTAGAGAACTTCCTGGATTATAAGGTGGAAGGGATAAAGGAAATCTGATTTTTTTTGGTATATTGTCTCATAATATTGATAATATAGGTTAAAAGAAGTGATTTGATATATATAACTTTTCATTGTAGAAGGTGTCATTTTAAGAACTTATGATGTTGAATATAGATGTTCTAGTCACATAATTGCATTGCAAAAAATTTGTTGGTAAGCATATTAGTGCTTTAGATGAATAAATTAACCATTTTATTATTTAATTATATACTCTATTTTTCCTATTTAATTACATGTTCTAAAATATTAATGAAATTAAAATTTGTTTATCACAATACATGTCTTGTATACTTCTTTCTTTTATTCTTTCTATTAACTTCCAAGAAATAAGCATAGGTTATTAATTTTGCGCAAGGTATCTGTGGGATTTTGCTATTTTTATTACCCAGACACTGAAAGAGTTAGAAAATAGGGTAAATCATTTAAAAATAATTTGAAGGGAGCTGAACAACCAAAATGTCAGCATGTCCAAATCTTTTTTAATGTGCAATTTGATATTTAATATTACATTGGTATTTGACAGAATATCCTTAATATAAATAATCAAAATATATTCAGATGGAGTTTGGTCAACCAGATACGTTGCTTTTCCATTTTTTAAAATAATTTTTAATACAACCAGTCTCTGGAAGAGGCTGCACACTGGAGAGACAGCCTATAATGGAATATTCATGTCTGCTCTTTCATTCTCTTTCCCTCAAGATTCTCATAAACAATAGCTAGGAATAATACCCTTCTTTCACACAGCTCATACCCAGAAGGATAAACACACTTATAATGATTTAAGCATCAGCCTACATACTACTGCATTATAGAGAGTAGCATCTTAATAGTTTATGGTTATCCTGAATAGACCCTGAGAACAAAAAAGTGACATGTTAGCTTAGGACCTAGTTATTTTCTTGACATAGGCATTGTGAAATAAGGACATTTAGTAGTTTCTGATTAAAGAATATAATTAATGATTTTCAGAATGTTACATAATTTACTTTAAAAATTTGTATAATTTTCAGAAACTAGAAGATTTTACAAGATGAATTTACATAGAAGACAGATGGCTTCATAACAAATGCCTCCTACATCGTTGCCCTGTAGCATTATAAGAAAGTCAGTCATGATTAAATTTTGTCTAATTCACGATGTTCAAAATAACTGTTAGAATTAGAAATTTGACTGTTGAAGATTTAAAAATAATTTTAGAATATATAATCTGTTAAAAGAAAAACGTTGGAAAACTACATTTGATAAAATTTAATTGAACAAGAGAAAAGAAAAGAAAAAAATCACAAATCGGGCATGCCCCAGAATCAGAATAGATTCAGAGAGACTCCCAGGACTGTCGCATGGTCAAATATTTATGAATAGAAAAACTAAAGTAATATATAGAAAAATGGAAGTGAGGGATAGAAACAGTTGGGTTGGTTACAGCTCAGCATTTGACTTATTTTAGCACAGTTTGAACATTTGGTCGTCTGTGAGTGGTTGAAGTATGGCTGCTGTGATTGGCTGAGACTCCACTATTATTACAGTAGCATACTCCTAAATGAGGTTTTTAGTTTGCTGCCCTACTAAGTTAGGTTGTGGTTTGTACATAAGATCTCAAGTATGTGAGCATGGAAGCCTTTTCCGGCAAAATGTTAGTTTGATTTAACAAATCTATTGTGGCAATTATTAAGGAGATATAATTAAAAACAAAACAAAATACCCTGCCAACACAGAAAACCTCTTCACAAAGGGAGAAGAGAAAGAAAATAATTTATTATTAAGTGAACATTTAACTAGAATGTGATATAAATCTCAGGCAATTCACTAAAAGGTTGCAAAGACAGAAAGAAATCTCACCATTTTATACAGTCAAGCAGATACAACCCACTAAACACAGGCTCTCAAGATAAACAATAAATAACTAGTTCTCAGATGAGACTATGTAAAGCACCATTTGCCACATATAGTTTATCCTGTTTACTTGCTAATTGCAGTTACTACCTGTGTTAGCTATTTGTCTTTATCGCCCCCAAAATAAACTTTTTAAAATCTTTATGATAAGAGTTAGTTTTGCAACTTGAAGGCCAGCTCAGCCAGAGTTAGGTTCTATCCTTTCCACAGACAGAAAGAGCAAGGACATTATCTGCCTTGATTATGACATTTCAAAGTGATGGTTCCCAGGTACTTGAGAAAGATAACCCTTATTCTTATAGCTTGCAAGAGGTTTATTCAGCTTTCTACAAAATGTACGTGGATTTCCAAGAAACAGAGGAATAAGTAAGAAATTCAGCTTTTCCCAAGTAAATACTCTAAGATAAGGAAAAATATATTCCTTTACTTTCAACAGGGAGAATTAAGGATCTTTTATTTGTGTTTATTTATTTATTTATTTATTTATTTATTTATTTTTTTTGAGACGGAGTCTCGCTCTATCGCCCAGGCTGGAGTGCAGTGGCCGGATCTCAGCTCACTGCAAGCTCTGCCTCCCGGGTTTACGCCATTCTCCTGCCTCAGCCTCCCGAGTAGCTGGGACTACAGGCGCCCGCCACCTCGCCTGGCTAGTTTTTTGTATTTTTTAGTAAAGACGGGGTTTCACCGTGTTAGCCAGGATGGTCTCGATCTTCTGACCTCGTGATCCGCCCGTCTCGGCCTCCCAAAGTGCTGGGATTACAGGCTTGAGCCACCGCGCCCGGCCTGTGAACTACAACTTTCTAAATGCAGCATATAATGGAGACAAACAGTTTAAGAAAAATCAAAGTCTTATACTCATGCTCTCTACTTTAAGAGAGAGAGCATTATTACCAAAACCCCACAGGTGTTCACCCACTTATTCATGCTTTTGGTAACCATTTTCCCAAATTTTGTGTAAAATATTCTTTTACTTCTTTTAATAGTTTTGTCAAAAAAATATATATATGTATGGCATAAGTGTTAATATTATTCAGTTTTCCAAGTTTTAAAACCTTTAAAAAAAGCATTTATTTATTTCTGTGCTTTTTTTGCCTAATTTTTTTTATTTTTATTATTTGTTTTTTCATTATTTCACTGATATTTCTATTTCAACCAAAATTTATTTTGATGAGTGTAGTTTCACTCCCTTAACTTTTTATGCAAATATAACTAATTTATACTTCTATAGCAATGTATATTTATCCATTCCGTAGTTTTTGGACATTCAGTTTTTTTTTTTTTTTAATTTTTATTTTTTAAACGTCTGTGTACAAATCCATGAATATTTCTCTACATGCCTCCTGGCACAAAGCACAAGAATCTCTCTAGGTTAAGTCCTGGAAGTAAACTTTCTGTGTTGAAGAGTAAATACCTGCTAACTTTTCTAACATAATTATACCAAGTGACCCCACAGCTAGTAGTATATACGAGTTTGTTCACTTTAAATCCTCCCAAGACATGGTGTTTCTTGTTTTTGTTTTGTTTAGTTTTGTTTTTAATCAGGATTGATTGTTGACATCTAAGTATAATAAATTACACAAAGATATTTATAGACAATTTTTACATTTGGATCAACACAGCATTCCTGAAATGCTAATATTTAATTTATATTTCCATCTATGTTTAGGATTATTATTTCCCTGGCTATTTTTATCTCCTGATATCCACCTCTAGTTTCATTTCAACAAACAAATATTTTAAAAATATGTTATGGTTGTGTTTACCTGTGCCACCTGGATTTTTTACTATGCTCCAGGAGCACTCTCTAAGGATTGTTCTGACCTGTGGAAAAATTTTAAGTGGAGAATCAAACTATCTATGTGTTACAGTGTCATCAAATTTTCTATTTCTCTTTATTCTATTTTGGCAATTTGTACATTTCAAGAAATGTCTTCATCGTACTTTTGTTTTACACTCATTATAATATCCTCTTCTTTGGCAATATTGATTTACTTGTGGTTATTAAACTTTTACAATGATAATATTGCATTTTTTCTTTCTTACTCCTTTCTCACCCTTCTCCTAAACTTGCCCTTCTGTTTTGCACTCTCCACCGTCTCATTACAAAACCTGTTCTTTGTCTATTTTTTCTTTTATTGATACATAATATTTTACATATTTGTGAGGTACACATGAGTGTTTGTTACATGCATAGAATGTGTAATGATGAAGTTAGGTCATTTGGGGTACCCAGCACCTTCAGTATTTATTGTTTCTATGTGTTGGTGTCATTTCAAGTCCTCTCCTCTAGTTACTTTGAAAAATACAAAATACTGTTGCGTGTTATAGTTAGCATATTCTGATTTCAAACATCAGAAGTTATTTCTTCTATCTAACTATATATTCATACCCATTAACCAAATTCTCTTCATCCTCCCTCCCGGCCACCCACTCTTCTCAGTCTCTGGTATCTATCACTCTATTCTCTGTATCCATAATACCAAGTATTGTAGCTCCCACTTATGAGTGAGAACATGTGATATTTGTCTTTGTATGCCTGGTTTATTTCACTTAACATAATAACCTTCAGTTCCATCCACGTTGCTGTAGATGACATGATTTCATTATTTTTTTATGGCTGAATATTATTCCATCATTTATATATACTACATTTAACTTACTGATTCATCTGTTGATAGATACTTAGGTTGAATTCATGTATGCTATTGTGAGTAGTTCTACAATAAATATGCAATGCAGATATTCTTTGATATATTGATTTATTTTCCTTTGGGTAAATATCCAGTTGTGACATAACAAAAATCAGAGCTAAACTGAAGGACAATGAGACATGACAAACCAGTCTTAATCAATGAATCTAGCATCTGGTTTTTTGAAGAAATTAAGATAGACCACTAGCTAGACTAATAAAAAAGAAAAGAGAGATAGTTCAAAAAATTACAGAAATGACAAAGGGGATATCACCACTGACTTCACAGACATACAAGCAATTATCAGAAAATATTATGAACACCTCTATGCACATAAGCTAGAAAGTCTAGAAGAAACAGGTCAATTCCTGGACACATACACCCTCCCATGACTAAACCAGGAAAAAATTGAATCTCTGAACAAACCAATAACAAATGCTAAAATTGAGGCAATAATAGACTACTAATCAAAAAGGAAAAAATCACATGACCACACAGATTTACAGCTGAATTCTACCAGCTGGTACCACTCCTACTAAACTGCTAAAAAAAATTGAGGAGGAGGGACTCTTCCCTAACTCATTGTTTGAGGCCAGCATCATTCTGTTATGAAAACCTGGCAAAGATACAATGACAACAATAAAACTTCACGTCAATAACCTTAATGAACATTGATGTAAAAATCCTCAACAAAATACTGGCAAACTAAATCCAGCAGAACAATAACAAAAAGCTTATTCAATACAATAAAGTAGCCTTTATCCCAGGGATGCAAAGTTGGTTCAACATACGCAAATCAATGTGATTTATCACATAAACAGAATTAAAGACAAAAAATGCATAATAATCTCAATAGATGAAGAAAAGGCTTTACATAAAATTCAACATCAATTCATGTTAAAAACTACCAATACACTATTCAATTCTTATGCATAAGAAGAATCAATATTGTAAAATGGCCATACTCCTCAAAGCAACTTATAGATTTAATGCTATTCTATTAGACTACCATTGAAATTCTTCACAGAACTAGAAAAACCTATTTTAAAATTCATATGAATTGAAAAGGAACCCCAGTAGCCAAGTCAATTGTAAGCAAAAGAACAAAACTGAAGACATCACACTATGTGACTTCAAACTATGCTACTGGGCTACAGTAATCAAAACAGCATGGTACTAGTACAAAAACAAACACATAGACCAATGGAACAGAGCAAATAAACAAGAAGTATAACTGTACATCAACAACCCTCTGATCTTCAACAAACATGACAAAAACAAGCAATGGGAAAATAATTCCCAATTTAATAAATGGTGCAGTGATAACTGGCTAGCCATATGCAGAAGACTGAAACTGGAGCCTTTTCTTCACCATATCCAAAAATTAACTCAAGAGAGATTAAAGACTTAAATGTAAAACCCAAAATTAAAAAGCCTGGAAGACAACCTAGGCAATACCATTTTGGACAAAGGCATGGTCAAAGATTTCGTGATAAAGACACCAAAAGCAATCACAGCAAAAGCAAAAATTGACAAATGGGATCTAATTAGACTAAAGAGCTTCTGCACAGCAAAGTAAACTATCAACAGAGTAAATAGATAAACTACAGAATTGAAGAAAATTTTTGCAAACTATGCATCTGACAAAGGTCTAATATCCATCATCTATAAAGAACTTAAACAAATCCACAAGAAAAAATCAAACAACCCATTTGTGATGGTTAATACTGAATGTCAACTTGATTGTATTGAAGGATGCAACATATTGTTCCTGGGTGTGTCTGTGAGGGTGTTGCTAAGGGAGATTAACATTTGAGTCAGCGGGCTGGAGAAGACAGACCCATTCTTAATCTGATGCGCACAATCTAATCAGCTACCAGCGGATACAAATCAGGCAGAAAAATATGAAAAGGTGAGACCGGCCTAGTCTCCCAGCTTACACATTTCTCCCGTGCTGGATGCTTCCTGCCCTCGAACATCGGGCTCCAAGTTTTTCAGTTTTGGAACTCAGAATCTCCCTGATCCTCAGCCTGCAGATGGCCTGTTGTGGGACCTTATGATCATGTGAGTTAATACTTAACAAACTTCCCTTTATATATATATATATACACACACACACACACATACATATATATAAATTTACATACATATATACATAAAATTTATATACATATAATGTATTTACATACATATAAATTTATATATTTATATGTATATGTATATAATTATATATAAAAATTGTTATATATAATTATATACATATAAACTTATATATTATAATGAACTATATAATATGTATAATATATATTATATATAATAATGAAAAATATGTCTTTTCCATTAGTTCTATCCCTCTAGAGCATTCTGACTAATACACCATTAAAAAGTGTTCAAAAGATATGAACAGACACGTTTCAAAAGATAACATACATGGGGCCAACAATTATATAAAAAACAGCTCAATGTCACTGATTATTAGAGAAATACAAATCAAAGCCACAATGAGTTACAATCTCACCCCTGTCAGATAGGTTATTAATAAAAAGTAAAAAAATAACAGATGCTAGGGAGGTTGTGTAGAAAAGCAAATGTTGGTGGGAGTATAAATTAGTTCAATCATTGTGGAAGATGCTCTGGCGATTCCTCAAAGACCTAAAGACAGAAATATCATTCAATCCAGCAATCACATTACTAAGCATATACACAAAGGAATATAAATTATTATATTATAAAGACTCATGCATGCATATGTTCATTGAAGCAGTATTCACAATAACAAAGGCATAGAAGCAACATAAATGTCCATCAGTGATAGACTGATCAGTGATAGACTGGATAAAGAAAATGTGGTAAATATATGTCACGGAATACTATGCAGTCATAAAAAAGAACGATATTATATACTTTGCAAGAGCATGGATGGAGCTGGAGGTCATCATCCTTAGCAAACTAATGCATGAACAGAAAATGGAATGCTCTTGTGTATAAGTGGGAGCTAAATGAGAACCCATGGACACATACAGGGGAACAACAATACACACTGGCACCTTTGGAAAGGTGAAAGGTGGGAGGAGGCAGAGGATCAGGAAAAATAACTAATGAGTACTAGGCTTAATGCTTGGGTGATGAAATAATCTGTTTAACAAACCCCCACGACCCAAGTTTGCTTATGTAACAAACCTGCACATGTACCCCTGAGCTTAAAATAAAAACTTTTTTTTAAAAAAGAGCTTATTAGAGGCTGTGGTAGTGGAAAAAATGTTTTTAATACTTTTTCTAAGATTTCATGAATTTCACTTTTTTCCATATTTTATTTTATTTTCAGGGGTACCTGTGCAGGTTTGTTACATGAGGAAATTTTGTGCCACTGGGAATTAGTGCATAAATTATTTAATCGTCCAGCTATTGAGCATAGTACTTGATAGGGAGTTTTTTTGTCCTCATCCTCCTCCCAGTCTCTACCTGAAGTAGGCCTTGATGTCTATCATTTCATTTTTTGTGTCCACATGTACTAAATGTTTAACTCCCACTTATAAGTGAAAATATGCAGTATTTGGGTTTTCCATTTCTGCATTATTTTGTTTAGGATAATGACCTCCAGTTGCATCCATGTTGTTGTAATAGACATTATTTTGTACTTTTTTATGATTAGTACTCTCTGTTGTTCATGTACCATATTGTATGTATCCAGTCCACCAATGATGGGGACCTAAGTTGATTCCTTGCCTTTGCTATTGTGAGTAGTGCTACAATGAACATATGCATGCATGTGTCTTTATGATAGAATGATTAATATTTCTATGGGTATGTACTGAGTAATGGGATTGCTGTACTGAATGATAGATCTGTTTTCATTTATTTGAGAACTCTCCAAACTGCTTTCCACAGAGACTGATCTAATTCACATTCCCATAAAGCAGAGTATGGCAGGGTGAGTATGAAGCTGAGAGACCAATGTTTAATAACTCTCTGTTTTTTCATAAATCTTTCTAGAATTTTCCTAAAGTTATTTCGTTTCATATTAAACTGTGAGGCTAAAATATTTACATTGTGTGGGCATATCTTTCTGCTGTGTTTTTATTTTCCAAAGTGTTATTTAACTCACACAGACAATAAGGACTCCCTCCTGCTTTGTTATCAAGAAATGTTACAAATTCTAACTTATATTTCTTGAGATTTACCTAGTTTGCTCCTCTCTCCACTCTCTATCTGGATATTCTCTTGTCTTGTCTTTAATGTCTCTGTACTGCCCAATTTAAATTCTGTTCTTAGCAGTTTCTCACTGGTGCAGGTTTTGTCCTGGAAAAAGTGCTCTCAGTTGATAACAAGGCCTAACCTAACTCTCGCCGAACTTGCCTTTAAGCTCTAAACTGGGAATCTCACCTTCCACTGTGAAGCACTCTCCCAGCTTTGTCTACTCTTCTCACAGTGACAAACTAAGCTTTCCATGCAGCATAAAGACCTTTCAATATGATTATGTGTTAGTGATTCAATTTCCACGTTCCCTGGCTCTCAGGGCCTTCACAAATCTCTCTGCTTTCTGCTCCTTAATCTGGGTGATAATTTTGTGCTCTTTTTACTTTGGGTAAATTAATCAAGTTGTACAATTATGTGGGTATATGATGTTATACTTCTATCAAAAACAGCAAAATTGTTTGCCAAATTTTTAGCTAAAGCAACCAGTAAAATAGTGACCTCTTTGAAAGAAGAAAGGAAGGGATATTAAGAAAGAAAACAGAAAAGATATCTTTGAGGTGATAATAAGGTTACAGATTTAAAATGTTCAGTACACAGTTTGAAATATGGGACGGAACCAAAGAAACTTATATATTTAGGGCATGTTAGCACTGAGGTGATAATTGAAATCAAGAAGTGTGAGCAGGGAAGAGATTCTAGAAGTTAAATATATTAGGAACATAGTGATCATATTTAAAATTGTTCTAAATTTTTTTTAATTAAAAAACATCCTACCTTCCACTTTCTATACCATATATTTCAGGAAGTGAAGTTGTGTTGCACAGAAACACAGAAATAATGACGTGTTCGTGCACACACACATACACATACATACATGTGCAAATGCATACACAATATGCGTATATATGTCTGTATAGGTACATATTGTCAATTACATTTTCAACTGACTTCAGAATGATATAATTCATGTTGTTAAAATGGATTGACATAGACCCCTCAAAATACAAAGATTCTTTGTTTTTGTTGCCATAATTTCCTGATGAGTAATTGTTTTACAAATCAAGTGTTTTGAAAACTTTAAATTCTTAAAATTAACTTTATTTTTTTTATTTTTTTTTTTTTTTGAGACGGAGTCTCGCTCTGTCGCCCCGGCTGGAGTGCAGTGGTGCGATCTCGGCTCACTGCAAGCTCCGCCTCCCCAGTTCACGCCATTCTCCTGCCTCAGTCTCCCGAGTAGCTGGGACTACAGGGGCCCGCCACCATGCCCGGCTAATTTTTTGTATTTTTAGTAGAGACGAGATTTCACGGTGTTAGCCAGGATGGTCTCGATATCCTGACATCGTGATCTGCCCGTCTCGGCCTCCCAAAGTGCTGGGATTACAGGCCTAAGCCACTGCGCCCAGCCAGAATTAAGAATTTTAAGAGTCAAGCCTGGCACGGTGGCTCTTGCCTGTAATTCCAGCACTTTGGGAGGCCCAGACAGGTGGATCACGAGGTCAGGAGACCCAGACCATCCTGGCTAACAAGGTGAAACCTCGTCTCTACTAAGAATACAAAAAATTAGGCGGGTGTGGTGGTTGGTGCCTGTAGTTCCAGCAACTCTGGAGGCTGAGGCAGGAGAATGGCATGAACCCGGGAGGCGGAGCTTGCAGTGAGCCGAGATTGCACCACTGCACTCCAGCCTGGGCGACAGAGCGATACTCTTAATACTCTGTTTCAATAATAATAATAATAATAATAATTATTATTATTATTATTATCATTATTATTATTCCAAGTCTTCGTGTCAAACGTTTATTGAGAAAATGAGATCATACAGAGATGTTTTCCAAGGTCTGAGAGCTGGTTAGTGACTCCTAACGAGCTAGAGTTAAGATATCCATCTCCCATCCAGTTCTGTTCCTAGGATCCTGCCTCTTCTAAAATCTGAAATTGAATGTAAAGCTAGTGAAAAGACAATGTACTCTTTATTAATTATAGTGTCCTTTTTTCCTCTTTCAGGAATATTACATTTTCATAGTGCACATACCGTAAATTTTTAAAACAACATTCTAAAAGGTAAGTTATATTTTCATGGGTGCATTTTTAACAACTGAGGAAAAAAGTAAGAGATGGAAAATTGTACCTTTTATCTATGATCATGAATTATTGAATCATGAAACTAGTGACTACTATTGATTCCTTGAAAAATGTTCAGTTTGCTAGATGCTGTCCTCTATTTCTGTGTTACATGCCAGAAACAGAGCAACACCTGATTTGTAAACAACATTCAAGTTTCATTGAGCTGTGAATATTATTAATAATACTGGTAAGCACACATCTGCCGAGATTAGAAGCAGATCTTCCAAAATGTAAGCAATGAATACAATCATAACAGACAATTGTGTTACGCATTAATTTTTCAAATGATAAGGAACAACTTTCCAAAGACCTTATTTCTGAAATTATTGATACCAAAAGACAAGGTAGTCCACAAATATTTCCTATGACTATATAATAGTATATATATATTAGAAATGGGAAAGCATATGTCTGTGTTCTTTGTGTATGTCTGTAAATCATGGCAAATATCATACAAATTTGTGTGATGTTTATTTAAATAGGCAGAGACGAAGCACACAGGTGCAATTGTCTGTTATGATTGTATTCATTGCTTATGTGTTGGAAGATCTGCTTCTATTCTTGACAGGTGAGTGTATACCAGTATTACTCACAGTATTCACAGCTCAATGAAACTTGAATGTTGTTTGCAAATCAGATGTTGCTCTGTTTCCGGCACTTAACTATGGTTAATTTGCATTAATCATGGTTCAAAACTTTATTTGCAAAAAAGAAAGGAGCTCAAATTTGTGTGATATTTGCAGTGATTTAAATATGATTTAGAAAATTACTAGTAAAGAAAATGAAATCAAGGGATTGAAAATATTTAAATATTCCTAAAATATAACTACCTCACTGAAAGTGCTTGGTAACGTTTATAAGTCCTTCGCTCCTCCTTTAATGATTCTTAACACTCTGTTTCAAGAAAGAGAACATCATTATCTATGTTGCCCACATTTTATTTAACTAGAGACCAACCTCCTACTGTCCACAGCTGTTTTTAATTCACAAGCAGTTGGAACAAGTCAAGCATTGCTTGTGAGTCTTTTCTGCTTCTTATTATCTTATTTCATGTGGGAAGCCATTATGCAAACTAAAAGCATCTGAAGTTAGGTACCTCACTTAAGAGTGTTCAGCAGGGATTCAGTTTTTGTCATTTTTGGCAAATTGTGTCATTAAGTTGCATATGTTGTACTGTTGGTAACCATGATTGCTTGGGTTAGTTGATGTGCTCACAAACTCCATGACTTGACAAACCTAATTTTCCTACAGTCAAGTCAGAAATAAATTTCCATATATGTCTAATATAATAAAGCTTGTTTTTTAAATCAATTAATTATATCTTATTGAATTTAGAAAAATATCATATGAAGATGCCAATTGTTATATTAATTCTAGTTAACAGGTTGTCTCCAGTAAATAAGTTAGTTTGTACACAGTCGAATTCCAGGGGAGGGAAACCTAGAAAACCTAAGTTTTCTAAGTTATACTAGAATTGTTAAATTAGTCCGGACTCATTAGATTTTAAGATGGGATACTGAAAAATAATTGGAGTAAATACAGTTTTGCAGAAGCACTCACTTCACTTAGATTAGATTATACTTTATTGTTTAACCCCTTATACTTCCCAGAATTTAACTCAATATAAGATTTACCTTTAAGGTCATTTTGTTGCACGTGACCAAGGTATCCTTTATTTTTTGTTTTATTTTGAAGTTTACGTGAAATAAATATCTAAATACATTAATGTGAGAAATAAAATGTGTGGTATGGTACATTTCAAATGTAGTCTTATCCTGTTTATTGACCATTTCCATATTCATTTTCATCACTACAATAATGAAAGTTTGAAATATAATCTTGATGCCTTGTAAAATATTAACAGCTTCTTAATTTATATCATATTTAACTTTAACAACAACTTTGTGAAGTATTATTACTATCTTCATCCTACTTCTGTGGAAACTGAGGCTCAGACAGGCAAAGTAAACAGCTTTAGAGTACACAGCTGGT
Organism: Rhinopithecus roxellana; assembly: GCF_007565055.1. Classification (NCBI taxonomy): domain Eukaryota; kingdom Metazoa; phylum Chordata; class Mammalia; order Primates; family Cercopithecidae; genus Rhinopithecus; species Rhinopithecus roxellana. The sequence goes on along the minus strand of NC_044552.1, from coordinate 110,237,431 downwards.
GAAGTCAAGGCTGCTGTTCAAAGACAGAGTAACCTTATTAAAAACCAAAATATTGGCCAGGTGTGGTGGCTCACACCTGTAATCCCAGCACTTTAGGAGACCAAGGCAGGCAGATCACCTAAGGTCAGGAGTTTGAGACCAGCCTGGCCAAGATGACGAAAGTCTGTCTCTACCAAAAATACAAAAATTAGCTGGGTGTAGCAGGGTGTGCCTGTAATCCCAGCTAGTTGAGAGGCTGAGGTAGGAGAATCGCTTGAACCCAGGAGGTAGAGGTTGCAATGAGCCAAGATTGTGCTACTACACTCCAGCCTGGGAGACAGAGCGACACTCCATCTCAAAAACAAAACAAAACAAAAAGCCAAAATATTTTGTACCTCTTGCTCTTATATTGCTTACCAAAATTCTAAATAGCATAAACAATAAAACCATGTATTTATTGAGCAATTGATAGAAAAATAATACATTTTTCAAAAATGAATGTTTAACCACTTATGAATATGAAAGACAAAAGTCAGGTACACTACATGGTACTCAAAATTCCCATCTTTTCTTTTTTAAAGTGTCATAAAATAGGTTACATTTTTTTCAGAGACAAAATATTGTCATTTGTATCACTTTATTATTTGTGATATTTAAGTTCTTGGTCAAGATGTGATTACAATTTACAGCACTTTTACAATTAGGTGCGACTGTACTTAACAGAAAATCACAAATGACATGGACTCCTGCAACAGAAAATATCTCATGTAAAACAGTACTAAACTACGCACTGCAGCATTAGTACAGCAGTTGCAGTCCAGATGGACGTATCTTCTAACTGCTTTGCAGTCTTCAGAGTCCTCTTCATAATCTGATATGGCAATTCTAGTTCTACTCCTCACACGTATATTTCATTCAGTAGGAATGTGTTCAGATCAAAGAAAAGTATGAACCTTTATATAAGGGCATTTATTACAAATAAGCATGAAACTTCTGCCTGCAACTCCCATAACCCATGAACGTGAGTTTAAGTAGCTGCAAGGGAAGCTGGGGAATTGTACTGTTTATTTGAGACAATTATGTGTTCAGCTAAAAATCTTGTGTTCTATTATTAAAGAAAAGGGAAACAATGGATGTTTAAGCCCACAACTAGTAGGCTTTTTTGAAGGCAAACGTTAACTAATGGAATGTTTTCCACTTAAAAATGTGATTTCAGGTTTCATTTAATGTATTTATATTTCAACCTGCCACAGTGTAGCCAATGAAATTATTACAGAAAACTTAGTTCTGAAAATTAATGTCCCTACCACTACAAGAACTCTATGAAATTTCTGATATAATGATCAAATGTAATACAAATATAAGTTTGTTAGGTGATTATTCAATACCTTTGCTATCTTTTCTTGACTGCCTATGCAGTGTGTCATGATTATTTGCTTACATATAACATTTTACTTGAACCACATTATCAGCGTTGCTCCCCAATTTGCATCAGAGAAAGAGGATGTTTTACATAATCTTATACCGCTACCATAAATTTATGTACTAAAGAGAAAGCCATTTGTAGCTAAAATGATTTCTTTTGTACTGTATTACAAGACAGAAAAGCAAAAATGTGTCAATAGCTTCTAAAATTTACTGAAAAGGTCTAACGTTGTAACAAGGGGTAAAAAGTCTGTCTTGCAGATCAGTGTTTGCATTTACTTCTTACATAATCTACAAGAAACACAGACTTGGCTCTTCTGAGGTAAGACTCAACTAGAGTTGAACAACCCATTTACCCCATCACAGGACTAGAGCCCATCTTCCCCTCATGGAGTCTGCCAGTTGGAACTTCATTTACTAGTACTTGAAGTTCTGTTCCAGGTCATGATGCTCAGAGAATCAAGAGGCAAAATTATACCGTCATTGTAGAGAAATTCATTCCAGAGAGCCAGGGTGGACGCAACAGACTGAAAAATACTGAAAGAAGTACAGGCAAAAGGAAAAAGGAGTTGAAGGATCCTCATTAGTCAGAATGATTGGGATCATTAGAGGTAGTTGGTTCATGCAGAGCACCTTCTATCTTCAACCAGATGATTGTAATATGGTGATGTCTGCTTTCTACAATACCAGGCAGTCTCAATATAAAGAGTTACAACCTTTCTCTCTGTCACTTTGTGCTAAATGCTTAAAATCTACCTAACACTCCAGTTAGAAAAAAAAAGTCAAGTATTCTCATTATGGTTTTGTTGGTTTGGTCTGGCAGAGGCTAGTAAGATAGGATAGACTTGGTGACACTGCCATTAAGTGCTAGAATGATGTGGACTCTAGATGAGGCTAAATATATAATGCCCTTCTTCCTCCTCTCTGGAGTCATCAGCAGAAGACCACCACCAACACTATCAATGACAAGAGGAGAGGGTCAGGTAAACTTCCTTAGTGCAATTGCAGTTCAGTGAGAATTATTGATGTGTTTTTTTAGAATGGTTTTTAGGAAAAACCATTTAAAAAATTGTTCTAAAAAACCTGGTTGCATACAACTAATTTTGCAATTTCTAAGTCAGCTTCCCTGCTAATCACAGGTTTCTGGAAGGCCAGACCCTCTATGATGTTACAGTCTGGGCACAGCCACTCTTTTCTAAGATAAATATTCAAAATCCAACATAAATATTGGTGATTCTGCTTGTTACTTGGTGTCTCATCAATGCTTTTGCTAAACAATAGCTTAATAGGGAATCTTTGTTCCGAAGAATTTATAAGCAACCTCAAAAGTGGCATTTTTAGTGCTGTTTTATATGGTATAGTCCTGGCACTAGTAGTGAACTTCTTTTAGAGAATTATGTTGTGCAGAAAGATACTTTGAGGTGATATGTAGTAATGCTATATTATTCCTTACTCAGAGGTACATTGGGGACTCCAAGTAGTCTAATTTTCTTGTGCTTGGAACCTCTATATGTGTGTGTGTGCATTTGTATATGCGTACATGTGTGTAACATGTATATAGAAGATACAGGTATATTCAGGTGACAAGATTAACTGTTTCCCAGGCATGGATCTTCAATCTTCTGCTGGATATATAATCTGAACCATGCTCAATTATGTGTCTCCCATTTCATTTCCCATTATGAACTATGAACTGAAATAATTTAAAAGATATTAGTATTCAAATAAATATTTTAAGGTCCAGGCCAATTTTCTTATTTACAACTTCTCTCATTTAAGAAAGTACTCCAATTGCAGACACAAATATATTAGAACTATTAATTCACCAATGTAGTCATCTTTTTCTGAATTGTTAGTCTCCGATAACTATTAGCGTTTTATTATTTAGTTGTTTATTTTTCAGACTGTCTAATCCTTTAGCAAACTTCTTTCTTTTGTTCTCTTTTCATTCTCAAAATATTTTGTATTTTCTCATATCATCTCATTCATGATTTCTTCCTTTTCCTACTGACTGTTGCAGCGTGTAGACTTTTGTAGTTAATCCTCCTGCCTGAAATTCGATATTCACCTTTTAGATGTTTTCTCATATTTATTGTTTTATATTATTTATCAATAATCATAGCCATTTATTCTGAGTTTCAGAACGCTTTAAAATATTATCCCTGGCAACTCAAAACTGTCAAGCAGCACTGTCCAATAGAAATTTCTGCGTAGGTGGAAATAGTATGTGTTTGTGTGGTTCAATATGACACCCATTAGCAGAATTTCAACACTGAGCACTTGAAATGTGCTAGCATGACTGAGAAACTAAATTTTTAGTTTTATTTAATTTAAATTTAAGTAACCAGATGTAGCAAATAGCAATTTTATTGGACTGTGCAGCTCTAATCTTCTATTTTTTTCTCTTGAATTACTATTGCCATTAATGGCACACATGTTAATTATGTGAATGAATGAAAATATTCTTGCATTAACTATGTGTATAATAATGCATGAACCACAAACCTCAGTTGGCAGCTCTATTCTACTTTCTTCTTGATCTTTGTATTCAAACTATGATGAAGTCTCGTGTTTATGATCTCCTTTTGCTTTTGTTCATTTTACCATCTTTCCAGCTCTTATTTTCTTTTACAACTATCTGAAATTGTTATATTTATTTATTTATTAGACAGGCACATACACTTAAAAACTAACAAATGAAATAATTTCAACAAAATAATTTGTTTCTGTAGATCTGTATTCATGCAATTCACAAGAGCAGAGGCCCCTTGAATATTCAGCACTGTGTCTTCAAAGTCTGTCCAGAATGGTGTTAAAACTACAATAGATAATACACAGTTATTGAAATAATAAATAAGTGAATAATTTAAGAGTTGATATAAACCACCCTCGTTGTAGGTTTCAATGTGAAATATTCACTTTTGACTTTGCTTCGTGTGTGATGTACATCCCCTCTCCCTCTAGTCTTGATGAATTTAAAAGATGTTCGGCTATCTCACTTCCTTCAGTTATTAAGTTTTAAGGCTTGTTTGGACTTGATTTTGGACACCTCTGTATTTTGAAAGGCATGAGTAATCATCTATAAAGTATAACATTTTGCAACACACAGAGGAAACCTATGTTCTAGCAAAGTTCTCTCTCTCTAAAAAGTGGTAATTTTATGGTAATACTGTGTTCACTATTTATGAGTCATTATGGACCAGTAATTCTACTCTTATTATTTTGCTACTTCATTCAGTGACTTTGTAGTTTTCAACTGATGAATCTGAGGCTCACAGGGATAAGTACTTTGTTGAATATCACATAGCATATTAGATGGAATATCTAAGGTTTCGGCATATGTCTGTATGGCAACAAAGCCTGAGAAAACTTCTGATTTTTGAAATAAGTTTTTGCATCTTAAAGTGGGTGGGATTCATGAAAGTGGAGTTTGTTAGGCAGAGGTTATTAAGAATTGCAGCTCATGTGATGAGAGTGACTTCATAGAGGTAAGTATTTTACTCTCTGGTGTTTTCTAGCTTCTTCGAGCTACAAGAGAAGACACCGAATGCCAGCAATTGACATGATGATCTTTTTTTCTAAAGGCTCTACTAGTATTCAATTTGTAATTCAGTCTTATATTCTTCTATAACAGTAAATATTATCCCATACAACTATCTTGAAAATATGAGTGTGTTATTATACACCTCTTATTCTTTTATAAGAAAAGAATGAGAATAGAAAGTTACAGGATGAAAAGAAATATTGAACATCAATATCAAATACACTTTATCTCTTTTCTTGTATGTATGCATGTATGTATACCTGTGTATGGGGGAGCATATCAATGTTTTCAAGAAAATCTAAATGAAGCAATTAACACCAATAAAAAATTGAATCATTGATTTTTTAAAAATCAAGATATGGAGTACATACTTTAGGCAATTCTTTTTGACATTTTCCTTTTAAATTAAATTTTTATTTTAATAAATTAAAGTCATAAATCAGGATTCAGGATTTTTGATACGGTTCAGTATATTTAAATTACTTTATATTAATATTTAACTTTTCTATCCTCTTAGTAATCTCAGATAAACCACATAAGGAATAAGAAGTGTAATCTACATGAAAGCATTTCTAAGTAAATTGTAAAATGTGTGTATATGCATGTGTGTGTGTGCATATGCAAGTGTGTGGGTGTGTTTGCTAGAGTACATTTTATGAGGGCATTTACAGGCATAATCATGAGCAAATGTAGTTTTTTTTTATAGCCAAGGCAAATGAAGCATGCCTTCAATTAGAAACTTCTGAAAATACACTGTGATAACCTACTGAGAATGGAATTGCTTTTCTTCACAGCATCACACCCACCTCGTTTTAGAAGCCCATAGCATAGAGTATAAGTGTTGTAAGTGCAATATGCTCTTCTTGAATCATTTTAGTTCATTTAAATGCATTTAGTATTTCAAATACCATTCCAAGATTATACATCTGATATCTCAAAAACATGCATATGCTGCTGTTAGTGTTCAGTATGTGGAATAAGTGAAACTCAACAGTCTTAGAACCCGTGTGTTATGTAAATGAGCATGTGAAACTTCAGATTATTAAGGCTGTTCTAAAACACCTGAAACATTGAAATCCCCAATTCCCTAATGTGTGATTATTCTGTTTTCAGCAATTGAAGTTTAATTTTCTACTTCCTTAAGCAAAAAGTGAGAAAAAGCCATTCCATACCTTATGTTAAAAGCAAAATAAACATATTCCCAAGAAAGAATGAGGCAAAGATGTATCTGCATTTTAGGAATTGTTAGGAAACAAAATCAATCCCAAACCTTTACACTTTAACTTCTACTTTTGGTGCTACAGTAAATAGTATTTTAAAAATTTTTCAATATTCAATCCTTCATTATTAGCACATAGATATAAAATTGATTTTTTACATATTGATTTTGTATCCTCCAACCTTACCAAGTTCAATTATTGGTTCTAGTGCTTTTCTTTTGTCTAAGAAACTTACAACGGTCTACTCTCATTTTCTCCCTCCCATTCTTTGTCATACATTTAATATTTATGTGTATTATAAACTCACAATATATTGCTACTACCTTTGTTTTAGACAATCAGTTATTGATATGCTTTGGATGTTTGTTCCCTCCAAATCTCATGTTGAAATGTGATCCTCAAAATTAGAGGTGGATCTGGTGGGAGGTGTTTGAGTCATAGGAGTGAATCCCTCATGAATGTATTGGTGCTGTCCTCACAGCAGTGAGTGAGTTCTGATTCTATCAGTTCATGCGAGAGTTGGTTGTTCAAAAGTGCTGTTTGTTTCACCTGTTGCTCTCTCTCACTTGCTCCCACTTCACTGTGTGACATGCCTGCTCCCACTTCTCTGTGTGACATGCCTGCTTCCTCTTTGCCTTCTGCCACAAGTGAAAGCTTCCTGAGACTTCACCAGAAGTTAAGCAGATGCCAACGACATGCTTCCTGTATAGCCTACAGAATTGTGAGCCAAATAATCCTTTATTAATTATAAATTACTCAGAGTCATGTATTATTTTATAACAACACAAATACACTAATATATTTATCTTTTAGTGTGATTAAACATAAGAGAAAAATAAAGTTGACATTTTCCTTTATTCCATTTCTAGTTTTTTATTTCCTTTTATAGATGCCTGTGTCTCATTTATAACATATTTCTTCTTCCTGAAGACTTTTCTTTAACATGTATTGAGCTTTAGGTCTATTGTCAGTGATTCTTCTAAATATTTGATTGCTTGAGAGAGTCTTTATTTTCTCTTAATTCTTGAAATATATGTGTGTTGAGTAGAGAATAGTAATTTCAGTTTTATTTTTTGGTTTTGTTACTTTTTTGCTTGCTTGTTTCTATTTTTTTTTTTTTTTTTTTTTGAGACGAAGTCTCACTCTGTCACCCAGACTGGAGTGCAGTGGTGCGATCTCGGCTCACTGCAAGCTCCACCTCCTGGTTTCACGCCATTCTCCTGCCTCAGCCTCCCAAGTAGCTGGGACTACAGGTGCCCGCCAACATGCCCAGCTAATTTTTTGTATTTTTAGTAGAGACGGAGTTTCACCACGTTAGCCAGGATGTTCTTGATCTTCTGACCTTGTGATCTGCCCGCCTCGGCCTCCCAAAGTGCTGGGATTACAGGCATGAGCCACTGCGCTTGGCCCGCTTGTTTGTTTCTTTAAGCATATTAATAGTTCAGGAATTAAATGGTGGAAATGACAGTGGCACTACTCATTATCACCCCTATTCACCCACAAGCAAAATTTTTGCTTCCTGTTTTTATGACTTTATGATCTATTGGCCTAAGAGCAGTCTTCAGGAGGAATGCTTTTACCAAGAGATACACAATGATTTGATTGAATTGGAGGTAAAGACTTCCACCTGACCACTTTGGGATCCTCATGCCTCTGAATCAACAGGAAAAGAAGTGAGTTATAGTGTTGCCTGGAGTGATTGATCTTAACTACCAAACATTAATTAAACTATTACTCCACAATGGGGTAAGGAAGAATATGCCCGAATACAGGATATCCTTTAAGATGTGTTTTAATGTTACCATTCCCTGTGATTAAAGTCAAGGAAAAACTACAATAGCCAGGGAGGACTACTAAAGGCCCAGACCCTTCAGGCATGAAGGTTTGTGCCATCCTGCCAGGTAAAGAACCATGATAGCTGAGGGTCTTGCCAAAGGCAAGGGGAATGCCCTAGGACATCAGCTCTCCTGATTCTTGGACCTTTAGGCTTGGCCTAGAAATATACCACCGTGTTTTGGTGTTTTAGACATGAAGTCCTTGCCCATGCCTATGTCCTGAATGGTACTACCTAGGTTTTCTTCTAGGGTTTTTATGGTATTAGGTCTAACATTTAAGTCTCTAATCCATCTTGAATTAATTTTCGTATAAGGAGTAAGGAAAGGATCCAGTTTCAGCTTTCTACTTACGGCTAGCCAATTGTCCCAGCACCATTTATTAAATAGGGAATCCTTTCCCCATTTCTTGTTTCTCTCAGGTTTGTCAAAGATCAGATGGTTGTAGATGTGTGGTATTATTTCTGAGGACTCTGTTCTGTTCCATTGGTCTATATCTCTGTTTTGGTACCAGTACACCAAAAGCAACGGCAGCAAAAGCCAAAATTGACAAATGGGATCTAATTAAACTAAAGAGCTTCTGCACAGAAAAAGAAACCACCATCAGAGTGAACAGACAACCTACAGAATGGGAGAAAATTTTTGCAATCTACTCATCTGACAAAGGGCTAATATCCAGAACCTACAAAGAACTCAAACCAATTTACAAGAAAAAAACAAACAACCCCATCAAAAAGTGGGCAAAGGATATGAACAGACATTTCTCAAAAGAAGACATTCATAGAGCCAAGAGACACATGAAAAAATGCTCATCATCACTGGCCATCAGAGAAATGCAAATCAAAACCACAATGAGATACCATCTCACACCAGTTAGAATGGCAATCATTAAAAAGTCAGGAAACAATAGGTGCTGGAGAGGATGTGGAGAACTAGGGACACTTTTACACTGTTGGTGGGATTGTAAACTAGTTCAACCATTATGGAAAACAGTATGGCGATTCCTCAAGGATCTAGAACTAGAAGTACCATATGACCCAGCCATCCCATTACTGGGTATATACCCAAAGGATCATAAATCATGCTGCTATAAAGACACATGCACACGTATGTTTATTGAGGCACTATTCACAATAGCAAAGACTTGGAATCAACCCAAATGTCCATCAGTGACAGACTGGATTAAGAAAATGTGGCACATATACACCATGGAATACTATGCAGCCATAAAAAAGGATGAGTTTGTGTCCTTTGTAGGGACATGGATGCAGCTGGAAACCATCATTCTTAGCAAACTATCACAAGAAGAGAAAACCAAACACCACATGTTCTCACTCGTAGGTGGGAACTGAACAATGAGATCACTTGGACTCGGGAAGGGGAACATCACACACAGGGGTCTATAATGGGGAAGGGGGAGGGGGGAGGGATTGCATTGGGAGTTATACCTGGTGTAAATGACGAGTTGATTGGTGCTGATGAGTTGATGGGTGCAGCACACCAACATGGCACAAGTATACATTTGTAAGAAACCTGCACATTATGCACATGTACCCTAGAACTTAAAGTATAATAATAATAAAAAAAGGAAAAAAAATACAAAGAGGCACAAGGAAACTTTTAGAGGTGACAAACATGTCTATTGCCTTGATTGTGATGATCGTTTCATGGTTGTATGCATATGACCAAACTCATCAAATTGCATATACTAAATATGTGTAGTTTTTGTATATAAATTATAACTCAATAAAGCTGATTGTAAAAGAAAAAAAAAAAAAGAAAAAGAAATATACCACCGTCTTTAATGCCCCCAGCCTGTAGATGGCAGATAGTGGGACTTTTTAATCTTATACCCAAGAAGCCAATCCCTCACAATAAATCTTTTTCCATTTATCTCTACATATATCCTACTAGTTTTGTTTCTCTGAAGAACCCTGGTTAATACAGGTAGAGGATATTGGTTTGGCGGTTTTGCTATGTTTTGTTTTCTGTTTTTTTTTTTTTTTCCTTCATCATGTTAAAAATGTCACTCTGTCTTGTTCTGGTTTGGATAATTTCTGATCAAGAGTCCACCTTATTTCTTCCATTTGTTCACCTGTATATAATGAATATATTTTTGTCTGGCCACAATAAAGTCTTTCTCTTTGTCTTCCATTTAAGGCAATTTTAATATAATCCCTCTCTCTCTCTCTCTCTGTCTCTCTCTCTGTCTCTGTCTCTCTCTCTCTCTCTCTCTCTCTCTCTCTCTCTGTGCGTGTGTGTGTGTGTGTGTGTATTTGTGCTTGTTTTTGACATTCTGTTTGATATTTTCTGAGTTTCTTAATAGGAGTCTGTCATTAATTTAGAGGAAAAATTGACACTATTTTTTCAAATATTTCACTACCCCTGTTCTCTCTGTCTTCTTTTAGCATTCCAAACTACACAGATGTTAGACTTGTCTCTCTATTCTTAGATACTGTTTTTTTTTTTTTTCTCCTAAGTTTTTCTCTCTTGTTTTGATGAAACCTTGGTCTTAAGACAGTCACTCTGTTTCTGTGTTTTGTGGGCAAGTTAATCACAGACATTCTCTTCTGTCTTCAGCTGAAGGTTTACACCAAGGCTTATTTCTTCTATCCTAGAAAAAAGATTTTTTAAAAAAATTTTTCCCCAGAAACCATATGTTTTCAGAAATATTCTAAGGGTGCCAGGATTGGTTGCTCTTCCACAAGGGATTTAAGGTTTTTCTACCATAAGAGAAATAGTAGCAAGTATCCAGGCAGGGCTCCTTGTACTTTTGTTCAGTGGCTTCTGTCCCATCCTTCCAGGCCTGGGCAATCAGGGATATTTCTCGATGCTTTCATCTTGCTCCCAATCTTTATATGAGCACACATTATGTCCATGTGAATGAGCCCATGAGTGGATGCTAATACCCTTTGTGCCTGTGCCTCCCAGTGATTCCATATTTTTCTTACTAGACATGGCCTTTGGCAATACATTGATATTTTAAGCTGAAATATCTTAACCAGTGGCCAATGTTACCTGCTTCAGATAAATAAGTGCTCTGATAATTCCTAGCTCTGTGACCTTAACCCTCTTATAGATTTAAGAAAACTTGTGAATTTTCAGACAGTTTATAGGATTTGCAGCTCTGAGGGTAGAAGTGATACTATTTTTGGCTTTCTATATTATAATCATAAGCCAAAATTCATATGAAAAAATCATGTGAATTTTCATGAAAATGAGACAGTGATCAACATTACCAAAATGAAAAGAAAATATATTTTGGCACTCAAGCTAAAAGGTATTGGAGTCTGTATATTGGACTTTTCTACTCAATCAGCATAGATGGTGGATGGGTAAGTTTATGTGTTAACTTGACTAGTCTAAGGGGTGTCCAGATAGATGTTAAAAAATTATTTTTAGATGTGTCCATGAGAGTGTTTTCAGAAAAGATTAACATTTAATTGGTAGATTGAGTGGAGAAGATCACACTCACCAATGTGTTTGAGTATCATCCAATCTCTTAGGACCTGAAAAAGCACAAAACAGCAGAGGAAGGGCAAATTCTCTTTCTCTCTCTCTGTTTTTAGCTAGGACATCATCTTTTCCCGCCCTCAGACATCAGAATTCTTCATTCTCAGACTTTTAGACTCTGAGATTGACACCACTGTGCTTCCCAAGCCCCCAGGATTAGCATTTGGCCCTGGGCTCAGATACCCCTGTCCTCTCCAACCCCCAGGACTGGTCTTTGGCCCTAGGCAGAGAATTACACTGTTGGCTCCTCTGGTTCTTAGGCCTTAGGACTCAGACTGAAATACACAACTGCTTTCCTGGTTATCCAACTTGTAGATAGCATATTGTGGGACTTCTCCTCCTTCACAATCACATGAGCCAGTTCTAATAATAAATCTCCTCTGATGTGTCTGTCCATATACTATTGGTTCTGTTTCTCTGGAGAACCCTGGGCTAATACAGATGGCAATATGTAATTATGTGATTAATAACATTTTGACATCAGCTTGGATTCTTAAAATGTTTTATTTTTCCACTCAATAAAATTCAGTTACCTTTCTGACTTGCTTTCATTTTGCTTAATAATTGCTATTCCATATGTTATTCTTATTCTTCAATTAAAATTATTATTTTTGGTCTTGGTCATTTCTCACTCAAGTTTCAATTGCAGAAGTTATGCCTGTGGCCACCTTTCTTAAATCAATACAGTAATTGTCACTATGAGATATCTTCCTTCCTTCATAGGGATCTATATCTGATTGGCCTACATATTCTAGATTTTATATACTTTAGCTTGAGTGCCAAACTATATTTTCATTTCATTTTGGTAATGTTGATTACTGTCTCATTTTCATGACAATTCACATGAGATTGTCAAATTTAAACTGGCATTCTGTGTCATAACAAAGTTCAGATTTTAAACAAAATTCATTTTGATTATATAGTCTCTTCCCAACTTGACTTTTAGCATAACAGAATCAAGAAGAACATTTGAATGTCACTACACTGAAATAACATTATAAATGATCTTAAGTTCTTTAATTGAGGGAATAAAGTGAGTAACAAAATTATACCTATAATGAGACATTGTTTTTAAAAAAAACTGGAAGAAAAATTTTATATATTTAGTTATTTTATAAAATTCCTTAAAATTCCTAATAATTGCTATTAGGTGATCTACATGTATTATCTTGTCAGTGAGCTGAGGACAATGATTTCTATTCTATACAAGGCCTATCCTAAACTAATCTAATGCTTAGTACTATAAAATGCCTGAAATTTAATATTCGTTAAAATGTCAATATCTTTAAAACTATTTAATATATTTTTTCTATTTTTTATATTCTTAACACACTTTGTGCCATAGGTAATAAATATACTTCATACTTGTGAATATATAACAAAATGCTACTTGATTCATTATGCGTGGATTCATTGATCATAAGTTATAGTGTCACTTTATTTCTTTTTTTAAAAAAAAATATATATATATACACATACTGTGAGTTTTTTTGTTTGTTTGTTTGTTTGTTTGTTTGTTTAGAGATGAAGTCTTGCTCTGTCATCCCGGCAGGAATGCAGTGATGTGATGATCATAGCTCACTGCAGTCTCAAACTCCTGCGCTCAAGGAATCCTCCCATTTCAGCATCCCAAGTAGCTAGGACTATAGGCACATGTCACCACATCCCTGGCTAATGGTTTTATTTTTTGTGGAAACAGGATCTCACTATGTTTTCTAGGCTGGTCTTGAATTCCTGGCTTCAAGTGGTCTTTCTACTATGTTAAGGTCATGTTAAATGCTTCTATTGTTATATGCTATTTATTATTTCTGATTATTTTTGTGTTTATCATGGTAATTGATATCTTTATCAGTGGAGCTACAGCTTCAATAAATTTAAGAATTTTATGTCAATGCATAATTCCAGTGTGCCTATGTATTACCCAAGATTTTGTCTTGCCTTAAACAAGCCCTTTATTCTGAAACTTTTAATTTTGATATAACCTTACACTTACAAAGTTGGAGGAATATACAAAGAACTTTATATTCTTTCTCACATTTATCAACTGTTGGCATTTTTCTTATTTGTTTTATTACTTCCTCACTCAGATTCTTTTACTTTATGTACATACATACATAGTTTAATTTCTTGTTTTTCCTAAATAATTTGAGAGTATTTTGACATTGTAACACTTTCTTTAAGTACTTCCATTACTAACCATTCATCAACTTATATTCATATATTGTTCATTGTTTTAATAATATTCTCTATAGTTTTTTAAAATTTCTGGTCCATGATTCAAACCAGAAATATATATTACAGTTACTCATCAAGAGTTGTAATATGGGAGGGCATGGTGGCTCATGACTGTTTTCCTAGCACTTTGGGAAGCCAAGGTGGGTGAATCACTTGGAGGTCAGGGGTTGGAGACCAGCCTGGCCAACATGGAAAAACCCTGTCTCTACTAAAAATACAAAAAAAAAAAAAAAAAAAAAAAAAAAAGGCCAGGCCGGCTGACGTGTGCCTGTAATCCCAGGTACTCGGGAGACTGAGGCATGAGAATGCTTGAGTCCTGGAGACCGAGGTTGCCGTGAGCCGAGATCGCACCACTGCACTCCAACCTGGGCAACAGAGCGAGATTCTGTCAAAAAAAAAAAAAAAAAAGTCTTAACATTTTATTTATTTTTAAATGGTTTCTGAGCCCCTATTTGACATTCATGATCTTGGTAATTTTGAGGAGCTCAAAGGCACTGTTTTAATGTTGCAATATTTATTATTATATATTTTTGTATTAATAATGTTTCTTTCAGATTTTAAATATTTTGTAAGCCTATAGAAAGCATCTAGACATTAGATATTATGCCAGTAATGTTAAATGTATTTAAAACAAAATCCCTAGGGAAAATACCAAACTTACTTTATTCATTAGGTAAATAAATCCTTAACACATGACTAGATTGCTTTCATTTTCATATAGTTTTACTCTCCTGTTTTAAGTATAATTGTCATAAGTGTTTCTTCTACCTACACTGAGCACTACATCAGATGGTGTAATAATTTTTGCTTCAACCATCAAATGTGATATAAAAAAAATCTCATGAGATGAAGGATATTTTTTGTTCTTTCATTTTCTAACTCATCTTATTCTTCTTTTCCTTTTATTATTATTATTATTATTATTATTATTATTATTATTATTACACTTTAAGTTCAAGGGTACATGTGCACAATGTGCAGGCTTGTTACATATGTATACTTGTGCCATGTTGGTGTGCTTCACCTATCAACTCGTCAGCACCCATCAACTCGTCATTTACATCAAGTATAACTCCCAATGCAATCCCTCCCCACTCCCCCCTCTTCCCCGCATGATAGGCCCCGATGTGTGATGTTCCCCTTCCTGAGTCCAAGTGATCTCATTGTTCAGTTCCCACCTATGAGTGAGAACATGCAGTGTTTGGTTTTCTGTTCTTGTGATAGTTTGCTGAGAATGATGGTTTCCAGCTGTATCTATGTCCCTACAAAGGACACAAACTCATCCTTTTTTATGGCTGCATAGTATTTCATGGTGTATATGTGCCACATTTTCTTAATCCAGTCTGTCACTGATGGACATTTGGGTTGATTCCCAGTCTTTGCTATTGTGAATAGTGCCGCAATAAACATACGTGTGCATGTGTCTTTATAGCAGCATGATTTATGATCCTTTGGGTATATACCCAGTAATGGGATGGCTGGGTCATATGGTACTTCTAGTTCTAGATCCTTGAGGAATCGCCATACTGTTTTCCATAATGGTTGAACTACTTTACAATCCCACCAACAGTGTAAAAGTGTCCCTAGTTCTCCATATCCTCTCCAGCATCTCTTGTTTCCTGACGTTTTAATGATTGCCATTCTAACTGGTGTGAGATGGTATCTCATTGTGGTTTTGATTTGCATTTCTCTGATGGCCAGTGATGATGAGCATTTTTTCATGTGTCTCTTGGCTGTATGAATGTCTTTTTTTGAGAAATGTCTGTTCATATCCTTTGCCCACTTTTTGATGGGTTTTTTTTTTTTTTTTCTTGTATATTTGTTTGAGTTCCTTGTAGGTTCTGGATATTAGCCCTTTGTCAGATGAGTAGATTGCAAAAATTTTCTCCCATTCTGTAGGTTGCCTGTTCACTCTGATGGTGGTTTCTTTTTCTGTGCAGAAGCTCTCTAGTTTAATTAGATCCCATTTGTCAATTTTGGCTTCTGTTGCCGTTGCTTTTGGTGTTTTACACATGAAGTCCTTGTCCATGACTATGTCCTGAATGGTATTGCCTAGGTTTTCTTCTAGGGTTTTTATGGTATTAGGTCTAACATTTAAGTCTCTAATCCATCTTGAATTAATTTTCGTATAAGGAGTAAGGAAAGGATCCAGTTTCAGCTTTCTACTTACAGCTAGCCAATTGTCCCAGCACCATGTATTAAATAGGGTAATCCTTTCCCCATTTCTTGTTTCTCTCAGGTTTGTCAAAGATCAGATGACTGTAGATGTGTGGTATTATTTCTGAGGTCTCTGTTCTGTTCCATTAGTCTATAGCTCTGTTTTGGTACCAGTACCATGCTGTTTTGGTTACTGTAGCCTTGTAGTATAGTTTGAAGTCAGGTAGTGTGATGTCTCCAGCTTTGTTCTTTTGGCTTAGGATTGTCTTGGCAATGCGGGCTCTTTTTTGGTTCCATATGAACTTTAAAGCAGGTTTTTCCAAATCTGTGAAGAAACTCAATGGTAGCTTGATGAGGATGGCATTGAATCTATAAATTACCTTGGGGAGTATGGCCATTTTCACGATATTGATTCTTCCTATCCATGAGCACGGTATGTTCTTCCATTTGTTTGTGTCCTCTTTGATTTCACTGAGCAGTGGTTTATAGTTCTCCTTGAAGAGGTCCTTGACATCCCTTGTAAGTTGGATTCCTAGGTATTTTATTCTCTTTGAAGCAATTGTGAATGGAAGTTCATTCCTGATTTGGCTCTCTCTTTGTCTGTTACTGGTGTATAAGAATGCTTGTGATTTTTGCACATTAATTTTGTATTCTGAGACTTTGCTGAAGTTTCTCATCAGCTTAAGGAGATTTTGGGCTGAGACAATGGGGTTTTCTAGATATACAATCATGTCATCTGCAAACAGGGACAATTTGACTTCTTCTTTTCCTAAGTGAATACCCTTTATTTCTTTCTCTTGCCTAATTGCCCTAGCCAGAACTTCCAACACTATGTTGAATAAGAGTGGTGAGAGAGGGCATCCCTGTCTTGTGCCAGTTTTCAAAGGGAATTTTTCCAGTTTTTGCCCATTCAGTATGATATTAGCTGTGGGTTTGTCATAAATAGCTCTTATTATTTTGAGATATGTTCCATCAATACCAAATTTATTGAGCGTTTTTAGCATGAAGGGCTGTTGAATTTTGTCAAAGGCCTTTTCTGCATGTATTGAGATAATCATGTGTTTCTTGTCTTTGGTTCTGTTTATATGCTGGATTATGTTTATTGATTTGCATATGTTGAACCAGCCTTGCATCCCAGGGTTGAAGCCCACTTGATCATGGTGGATAAGCTTTTTGATGTGCTGCTGGATCTGGTTTGCCAGAATTTTACTGAGGATTTTTGCATCAATGTTCATCAGGGATATTGGTCTAAAATCCTCTTTTTTTTGTTGTGTCTCTGCCAGGCTGCTTTGGTATCAAGATGATTTTGGCCTCATAAAATGAGTTAGGGAGGATTCCCTCTTTTTCTATTGATTGGAATAGTTTTAGAAAGAATGGTACCAGCTCCTCCTTATACCTCTGGTAGAATTCAGCTGTGAATCCATGTAGTCGTGGACTTTTTTTGGTTGGTATGCTATTAATTATTGCCTCAATTTCAGAGCCTGCTAATGGTCTATTCAGGGATTCAACTTATTCCTGGTTTAGTCTTGGGAGAGTGTAAGTGTCCAGGAAATTATCCATTTCTTCTAGATTTTCTAGTTGATTTGCGTAGAGGTGTTCATAGTATTCTCTGATGGTAGTTTGTATTTCTGTGGGGTCGTTGGTGATATCCCCTTTATCATTTTTTATTGCGTCTATTTGATTCTTCTCTCTTTTCTTCTTTATTAGTCTTGCTAGCGGTCTGTCAATTTTGTTGATCTTTTCAAAAAACCAACTTCTGGATTCATTGATTTTTTGGAGGGTTTTTTGTGTTTCTATCTCCTTCAGTTCTGCTCTGATCTTAGTTATATCTTGCCTTCTGCTAGCTTTTGAATGTGTTTGCTCTTGCTTCTCTAGTTCTTTTAATTGTGATGTTAGAGTGTCAATTTTAGATCTTTCCTGCTTTCTCTTGTGGACATTTAGTGCTATAAATTTCCCTCCACACACTGCTTTAAATGTGTCCCAGAGATTCTGATATGGTGTATCTTTGTTCTCATTGGTTTCAAAGAACATCTTTATTTCTGCCTTCATTTCGTTATGTACCCAGTAGTCATTCAGGAGCAGGTTATTCAGTTTCCATGTAGTTGAGCAGTTTTGATTGAGTTTCTTAGTCCTGAGTTCTAGTTTGATTACACTGTGTTCTGAGAGAAAGTTTGTTATAATTTCTGTTCTTGTACATTTTCTGAGGAGTGCTTTACTTCCACGTATGTGGCCAATTTTGGAATAAGTGTGATGTGGTGCTGAGAAGAATGTATACTCTGTTGATTTGGGGTGGAGAGTTCTGTAGATGTCTATTAGGTCTGTTTGCTGCAGAGATGAGTTCAATTCCTGGATATCCTTGTTAACTTTCTGTCTCGTTGATCTGTCTAATGTTGACAGTGAGGTGTTGAAGTCTGCCATTATTATTGTATGGGAGTCTAAGTCTCTTTGTAAGTCTCTAAGGACTTGCTTTATGAATCTGGGTGCTCCTGTATTGGTTGCATATATATTTAGGATAGTTAGCTCTTCCTGTTGAATTGATCCCTTTTACCATTATATAATGTCCTTCTTTGTCTCTTTTGGTCTTTGATACTTTAACGTCTGTTGTATCAGAGACAAGGATTGCAACCCCTGCTTTTTTTTTTCTCCATTTGATTGGTAGATCTTCCTCCAACCCTTTATTTTGCGCCTATGTATGTCTCTGCATGTGAGATGGGTCTCCTGAATACAGCAAACTGATGGGCCCTGACTCTTTATCCAGTTTGCCAGTCTGTGTCTTTTAATTGGAGCATTTAGTCCATTTATATTTAAGGTTAATATTGTTATGTGTGAACTTGATCCTATCATTATGATATTAACTGGTTATTTTGCTCATTAGTTGATGCAGTTTCTTCCTAGCCTTGATGGTCTTTACATTTTGGCATGTTTTTACAATGGCTGGTACCGGTTGTTCCTTTCCATGTTTAGGGCTTCCTTCAGGGTCTCTTGTAAGGCAGGCCTGGTGGTGACAAAATCTCTAAGCATTTGCTTATCTATAAAGGATTTTATTTCTCCTTCACTTATGAAACTTAGTTTGGCTGGATATGAAATTCTGGGTTTAAAATTCTTTTCTTTAAGAAAGTTGAATATTGGCCCTCACTCTCTTCTGGCTAGGAGAGTTTCTGCCGAGAGATCTGCTGTTAGTCTGATGGGCTTCCCTTTGTGGGTAACCCGACCTTTCTCTCTGGCTGCCCTTAAGATTTTTTCCTTCATTTCAACTTTGGTGAATCTGACAACTATGTGTCTTGGAGTTGCTCTTCTCGAGGAGTATCTTTGTGGTGTTCTCTGTATTTCCTGAATTTGAATGTTGGCCTGTCCTCCTAGGTTGGGGAAGTTCTCCTGGATGATATCCTGAAGAGTGTTTTCCAACTTGGTTCCATTTTCCCCCTCACTTTCAGGCACTCCCATCAGACATAGATTTGGTCTTTTTACATAGTCCCATACTTCTTGCAGGCTTTGTTCATTTCTTTTTCTTCTTTTTTCTTTTGGTTTCTCTTCTCGCTTCATTTCATTCATTTGATCCTCAATCGCTGATACTCTTTCTTCCAGTTGATCGAGTCGGTTACTGAAGCTTGTGCATTTGTCACGTATTTCTCATGTCATGGTTTTCATCTCTGTTAGAACTAGTTTATCGCCTTCACTGCATTAATTATTCTGATTATCAATTCTTCCACACTTTTTTCAAGATTTTTAATTTCTTTGTGCTGGGTATGTAATTCCTCCTTTAGCTCTGAGAAGTTTGATGGACTGAAGCCTTCTTCTCTCATCTCGTCAAAGTCATTCTCCATCCAGCTTTGATCTGTTGCTGGCTATGACCTGCGTTCCTTTGCAGGGGGAGATGTGCTCTTATTTTTTGAATTTCCAGCTTTTCTGCCCTGCTTTTTCCCCATCTTTGTGGTTTTATCTGACTCTAGTCTTTGATGATCGTGACGTACTGACAGGGTTTTGGTGTGGGTGTCCTTCCTGTTTGTTAGTTTTCCTTCTAAAGGTCAGGACCCTCAGTGTAGGTCTGTTGGAGATTGCTTGAGGTCCACTCCAGACCCTGTTTGCCTGGGTATCAGCAGCAGAGGCTGCAGAAGATAGAATATTGCTGAACAGCAAGTGTACCTGTCTGATTCTTGCTTTGGAAGCTTCCTCTCAGGGGTGTACTCCACCGTGTGAGGTGTGAGATGTTGGTCTGCCCCTAGTGGGGGATGTCTTCCACTTAGGCTACTCAGGGGTCAGGGACCCACTTGAGCAGGCAGTCTGTCCATTCTCAGATCTCAACCTCCGTGTTGGGAGATTCACTGCTCTCTTCAAAGCTGTCAGAGTCAGTCATTTGCCTCTGCACCATTTTCTGCTTTGTTTTTGTTGTTGTTGTTGTTGTTGATTAGCTGTGCCCTGTCCCCAGAGGTGGAGTCTACAGAGACAGGCAGGGGTCCTTGAGATGTTGTGAGCTCCACCCAGTTCGAGCTTCCCAGTGGCTTTGTTTACCTACTAAAGCCTCAGCAACGGCGGGCACCCCTCCCTCAGCCTCGCTGATGCCTTGCAGTTAGATCACAGACTGTTGTGCTAGCAATGAGGGAGGCTCCGTGGGCAGGCGTGGGACCCTCCCAGCCAGGTGTGTGATATAATCTCCTGGTGTGCTCGTTTGCTAAGACACTTGGTACAGCGCAGTATTGGGGTGGGAGTTACCCGATTTTCTAGGTGTTGTGTGTCTCAGTTCCCCTGGCTAGGAAAAGGGATTCCCTTCCCCCTTGCACTTCCCAGGTGAGGCGATGCCTCACCCTGCTTCAGCTCTCACTGGTCGGGCTGCAGCATCTGACCAGCACTCATTGCCCGGCACTCCCTTGTGAGATGAACCCTGTACCTCAGTTGAAAATGCAGAAATCACCTGTCTTCTGTGTCACTCGTGCTGGGAGTTGGAGACTGGAGCTGTTCCTATTCGGCCATCTTGATCCGCCCCTCTTCTTTTCTTTTCTGACGTTCCAAGCCTTCTTCTATCATTTCCTCTCTGTTAAGAGAAATCTTTCACCTATTTTTTAAGACAAGCTATGTTAAAGTAAGTTCACACAGGAACAGAAAACTAAATACGACATGTTTTCACTTATATGTGAGAGCTAAATAATGAGAACACAGGAACCCATAGAGGGGAACAACACATACTGGGGTCTATCAAAGGATGGAGGGTAGGAGAAGGGAGAGGGAGAAGGGAGAGGATCAGGAAAAATAACTAATGGGTATTAGGCTTACTATGAATAATGAAATAATCCGTACAACAAACCCCCATGAGACAAGTTTACCTATGTAACAAACTTGCACATGTACCCCTGAACTTAAAGTAAAAGCTTTAAAAAAAGTTCCAATGAAGACCAGATCTGAAGAATCCCTGAGAAGGCAAAGCCAATTAGGTCACACAAGTGACTTTAACCTTGCTTGATTTGCAAGTTATTTCTTGTAAATACCTATATTAAAGAATATCAGAACTGAAGCTTAAACAATCGGAAGCAGCCAACAAACGTAATTAGATAACAAGGGACTTTCCAACAGCACAGGCCAAATAAGACAACTGTATAACCACAGCTAATCAAATGCTTTCTTTTCTTGACTTCTATGTTCATCCTATAAAAGCCTTCCCTTTGCATTTCCTCAGTGGAGCTCCCAAACTTTTGGTTTGTAGATTTCTGGTTCACGAGTTATTGTTTGCTCAAATAAACTTTAAAACCTTATCATGCCCCAGTTTCCCTTTTAACAATTGCTAGCAACAAACTGTTTTCCTTGAAGCTTGTCTATGTTTCCCTATAATTCTTGATAGATTTCACCTGATACAGAGTTTATGGTTGGCTTGTCTTTTCTTTCAGTAATTGAAAATGCTATACCACTTCAATCGGGCTCAGCTCCCAATTAGGCCTGGCAGACACTAGGGATGGGGAAGGAAAGTGAGCGTGCCAATCAGTTCTGCCTTCTACAACCTTGTTCCCTCCTGGATGCCATGTGAGTGTGGAGACTCTGTTCCCTTCTGATTCTAATGATAGGAACGGGTGTTGGGAGTGAAGCAGAGTGGTAACTAACCCTGCTTTGCCTGCCTCATTGTCTCATGGCTGTTGAGTGGCGATGGGGCTTCAGCAGGCTCCTGGACTCGGTTGACATCATCTTGTGGGAAGAATTAGAGCGCCACCAGCTGCCCCTGCTGTCTGTAGGATGGAAAATTGGCTCACTGCCAAGTCCAGGCAGCACCAGACGTTGGTGTGATTGGAACCCTGCCTCCTGTTTTCACAGTCCAGGAGCAGATTTGAAGACGAATTCCTTGCTAGGCCTTGCTGAAACCACTGAGAGCATCAGGGGAGGGGCAGATGCAGGGGTCGGGTGCCATTTTACTGTTAGTGTTTGGCTGGAGTACGGTGAGTTTACTGCCCAAAACATTTACTAATCTGAAGCCACATATTTCCTGGTCCTTAAAATAGAGGAAACTAAAGCTTTCACGCCCATCGATTGTTCAGGACAACCAACCTTTTCCAGAACCCTGTCTGGGACAAGGAAGCATTTGAATACAGTCTGTGTTGTATGAGTGGCCATGGGGTAGGGAGAGGGTCAGACAGGAGAAGAGGAGTTTGGTTTTCACCACAAAAAGCTTGTTGTCCACAGAGCAGTGATAATGTTATGGTGTGGAGGTGAGAATGGGTAAACTACAAATTCAATACAAATGAGAAGGCAGTATGGAGATAAACATATTTGTCTCTTTCTCTGAGAGTTTTAAGAGGTAAACACTATATTATGTTATGTTTTTTTTTCCAAAATCATTTCCTTTCATTATCTATAAATGTTCTCCTAAATATGAGACTACTAGAACACATTTGAAATCTTAGAAGGAATGGGGAAGATAGATAATATAAAATGAGCTACTAGGCAGCACATTTAAGTGGTTTGTTTTTCACAAAAGTGTCCCAAAAAGGAGACAAGGTGTCTGACAGCTAGTCTTTTAAGTGTCTTTCTCTACAAAACATATCTGAACATCCAAATGTGGAAGAGAGGAAATTGGGTACCTCAAAATGACTCTTTTAAGAGCTTTTCTCTGGCTCCCAAAGAGATTTGTTTGTTTTCAGAAGATTTATTCTGTTATTATCACATCGGAAATGTGCTAGAAAGAAAGAAAAATACTTTTGTTAGCTCAGAACAATAGTAAATCAGCTATCCTAAGTGCATTTCTGTCTTAAAGATTTATTTTGTTTTGTTATAATTGAGATGAGTCAAGGAGACAACGGTATGGAAACACTTTTGATTCTGCATTGGGACAAAGGTCAGTAACTTAAGACCCAAGTGTCCTTGGAGTAAAAACATTTTCTAAATATCTGTTGGTGGGAAATGCTGCTCTAGTGAGGATTACAGCACAGCTCTAAGAGCCTGCTGTCCACCAAAATGTTAGAAAGAGCAAGCATCTCAGGAAATACATATTGTATTCTATTTTTTGAGCATATTGGACAAGTTAAATATAGAGTAGAAATTGCTGTTTAGTTGAGATAGTCTGCTTAATGCATTTTGAGAGAGTTTGAATTTTTTTTTTAATAGAATGACTGCCAACTTTTATTCTGCATTAGATGGAGTTTTTGTCAGGCACTCACCCACCTCACACAGTTATAAAGTATCAGGCTCTTATGTTACTTTTTGCCATACCCAATATTTGTACAGAAAATCGTTATTGTAGATGAGCAGATTTCTACTCCCAATACTATGACCTATGATTACCTTGTGTTTGGAAAAATGTGTAACCTTACTTAGAACCAGTTAAAAAATATTATTTATAATTGTTACATCATTATTGTGTATATTTATGAGTCACAATGTGCTGTTTTGACACATACGTAAATTGTGTAATGATCAAATCAAGGTAAGTAGTATATCCATCGCCTTAAATATTTATCATTTCTTTGTTGTGAGGACACTCAAAAACCTCTCTTCGGGCTATTTTGAAATATATAATATGTTTTTATTAACTCTAGTCATCCTACCATGCAATAGAACACCAGAAATTACTCCTCCATCTAACTGTAGCTTTGTAGACGTAGACCATGTCCTTCTCCTCTCCCCATCCTCTTGAGCCACCATTCTACTCTACTTCTATGAGAACAACATTTTAGATTCGACATATAAGTGAGATCATGTAGAATTTATCTTTCAGTGACTTACTTCAGTCAGCATAATGTTCCCCAGGTCCCTCTATGTTGCTGAAAATCACAGAATTTTTATTCTCCTTTATGGCAGAAGAGTCTTCCATTGTGTATATATATCACATTTTCTTTATCCATTCATCCACTGATGAACATTTAATTTAACCATACTTTGGCTATTGTGAATAGTGCTGCAATTAACAGGAGCACAGACATCTCTTCAACACACTGATTTTATTTCCTTTGGATATATACTCAGTAGTAGGATTGCTGGATCATATGATAGTTCTATCTTTAATGTTTTGAAGAACTTCCACACAGTTTTCCATAATGGCTATACTAATTTACATTCCCACCAGCAGTATATAAGGACTGAGTTGTCTCCACATTCCCACCAGCATTTATCTTTTAATTTTTTGATTGTAGCCATTCACACTGGATGAAAGTTATATCTCATTGTAGTTTGGTTTGCATTTTATACTATTTTTGTCTACATTTTCTTTTATTGCCCATGCTTTTGAGGTTTTATCCAAAAAATCCTCACCTAGACTGATATCATGGAGCTTTTGCCATATGCTTTCTTCCAGTAGTTTTGTTGTTTGGGGTCTTTACATCCTTAATCAATTTTGAGTTAATTTTGGTATATAGGGGGACATGAGAATGTAGTTTCATTCTTCTGCATGTGGATGTTGTTTTCCAGCACTATATATTGAAGAGGATATCTTTTATCCATTATATGTACTGGTACCTTCATCAAAAATAAGTTGGCTGTAGATCTGTGGGTTTATTTCTGGGATTTCTATTCTGTTTCATTGGTATATGTGTCTGTTTTAATGACAGTTTCACGCCTTTTTTCTTAATATGATTGTATTATGTTTTGTCATCAGGTAGTATAATCCCTCACGTTTTATTGGTTTTGCTCAAGATTGCTTTGCATATATAGGGTCTTTTGTGATTCCATATAAAATTTAGGGTTTTTAAAAATATTTCTGTGAAGAATGTCATGGGTATTTTGATCAAAATTGTATTGAATCTGTAAATTACTTTGGGTAGTATGAATAGTTTAACAAATTCATTCTTAAAAATCTATAAACATATCTTTTCATTTGTGTCTAAATTTTTTCATTAATGTTTTACAGTTTTCACTGCAAAAGTCTTTCAGCTCTTTGTTATATTTATTCCTAGATATTAAATTTTTGTAGTTCTTGTAAAAGGCACTGCTTTCTTGATTTTTTCAGATAATTTGCTATTGGCATTTAGAAATACTGATTTTTGTATCTCAATTTTGTATCCGTCAACTTTACTGAATGGGTTTCTTAGTTCTAATAAATTTTTGGTGGAGTCTTTGGGATTTTCTGTATATAATATTAGGTCATCTGCAAACAGCAGTGACTTGATTTCCTCCTTTCTAAATTGGATGCCCTTTATTTCTTTCTCTTGCCTGATTTTTCTGGCTATGTTAGTCTTATTTTTAAAAATCCACATAATAAAGGTGATAATGCCTATTTAACAGGGTAAGTTTAATGTAATGTTTACCTTTGAGATACAACATAGTGTGTTCTCTATGAACAATAGATATTGTTATATCTTTACTGTCATGAATGCCTAGGCACCGCAAGTATTTTGGAAATGAAAGACATATAGAAATGTGATAACAGAAATTCAGGAGATGCTGAGGAGTTTAAAGGCTGGAAGAGATACGTTAGAGGATCAGAGAAAAATCACTTTCCACCTGCAACTGTGGAATGGGTGAACAAGTCATCATTTACAGAAAATCCAATATGCCAATCTGGCTGGTGAAACAGACTACAAAATAAAACCTCATGAAGGGATCTATGACAAACGGTCATTTCACCTACAAAACTACTGTTTTTATGGACCTTAACTGAGGAACTCAGAGACTGCTGTTTGTCAGCCAAACTGGTAGTTGTTGAGACATGCTGGATGTAGAACACAGGAGAAAGGGACAAGCTGAGACTCACTTCTGTCTATCACAAGGTCTGACCATGACAACTTTTCAAGAATAATGTCCTCTACCTTTCCTAAAACTTGCACATTTCACAGAACTTTCTCTTTTGTCCAATTCTATCCAGAATTCATTCACAAAAAGTGATTCAGGGATATGTAGTTCTTTGCCTTACACATTATCCAAATCTAGACAAAATTCAAGTGTATAAACTGAGGATGATTACGTAAAGAAAAAGATAAATAAAATATTAAATTATATTATAAAAATATCTGCTTCCTGACTTTGATCTATCATATTTTCTATGT
The DNA here is from genome assembly GCF_007565055.1 of Rhinopithecus roxellana. NCBI lineage: Eukaryota > Metazoa > Chordata > Mammalia > Primates > Cercopithecidae > Rhinopithecus > Rhinopithecus roxellana. The sequence continues at coordinate 110,211,072 of NC_044552.1, read as the reverse complement.
TTAACTGAGAACAGTTGGTATTTTCTACTTGATGTTGTGTGCGGAATTTATTCTTTCCAGTGGGTTCTTGGTCTTACTTCAAGAATGAAGCCACAAACCCTCATGGTGAGTGTTACAGTTCTTAAAGATGGTGTTTCCAAAGTTTGTTCCTTCAGATATGTCTGGAGTTTCTTCCTAATGGTGGGTTCGTAGTCTTGCTGACTTCGGGAGTGAAGCTGCAGACCTTCTCAGTGAGTGTTACAGCTCTAAAATGTGGTGTGTAGGGAGTTGTTTGATCCTCCCGGTGGGTTTGTGGTCTTGCTGACTTCAGGAATGAAGCTGCAGGCCCTCACGGTGAGTGTTACAGCTCATAAAGGTAGCATGGAACCAAAGAGTGGCAGTAGCAAGATCTGTTGTGAAAAATGAAAGACCATAGCTTCCACAAGGTGGAAGAGGACCCAAGTGGGGTGCTGCTGCTGGCTCAGTTGGCCAGCTTTTATTCCAGTATTTGACCCCACCCACATCCTGCTGAATGGTCCATTTTACAGAGCACTGATTGGTCCATTTTGCAGAGTGCTGATTGGTCCGTTTTTACGGAGTACTAATTGGTGCATTTATAAACCTGTAGGTAGACACAGAGCACTGATTGGTGCATTTTTACAGATTGCTGATTGGTGCATTTATAAACTTTTAGCTAGACACAGAGTGCTGATTGGTGTGTTTACAATCCTTTAGCTAGACAGAAAAGTTCTCCAAGTCCCCCCACCCAACCCAGAAGCCGAGCCGACTTCATGACTCAAAATGAATCTTATTCATACCATCCCATGTCATTCCTGATTTATTAAATTATAAACTTTTTGAAGGTAGAATACTTATCTGTGCATTTAGCTCATTGGTTCCCACATAATAAGAACTCAGTAGCTATTTTTGAATTAAACATATAATCATTATTAAGATTTAATTTTATCATTTTCAGGGTTTACATTTATCATCAAGCTTGATTAAAAGCATTAGCTTTGAAGATAGGATTGAATCAGTGAATGAGAATTATGATCAGTATTTTGATGTTATAGGAACACGTGATTCTAAAGTGCTGTATTATACATTTAAAAATTTACTATTTTAAGTTGTTTAAATATCTGCAATAAAATTGGAAATCTTTTAAGGTACTAATATCTCAATGCTTTTGCCAAGGTGACAGTTTATTTGTAAAATGTTAGAATTCATAAAGGTGAGTCACATCAAAAACAGTGGATTAGCAATTCAGACATTATCTTAGCATATAATTTACTTTGAAATACCTATTCAGTGAGAATAAATTAATAAAATAGGGAATTTCTGCATGATAATAAATATTTTCTTCTAAGCCTAGAAAAACTATATGATATGCAAATACCATGATACAATGAGAACTGACCTGAGTCAACTCTACTCTAGTACTATTTAAACACAAAAACAAAAACACCGGAAACCTATTAGAGAGGCTGACATAATATGAAACCATAGCCATAATGTAGTATACATGTATAGGTCTAAGAGACTAATATATTTTAAATAAATCTGTAGTACAATAATTTCCAGTTCAGAGGAATGGAAATGGTGACCCTAGGTATAGAATCAAATTGGGAATATTCCAAAGAATTTACGATGATAATAATACATAATTTCACCGTAAGGCAATGTTTTTCAGTACTGTTTTAAAGGAGCAGCAACTTTTAAAAAATGAATTATTAAGTTCTCTAAGATTTTCTGTGAATTCAGTTTCATTAAATACATTGGTAAGTGATAAACAGAAGAAAATTAGCCATATATGTATATTAGCATTATTATGTCATTTTTTAATTATCTTGTGTGGTTCTTTTTTCCCACTATGTATTAGAAGAAAATGAACAGAATATGTCAAATGTCAGTACTAAACTAAAGTGCTATGTTTTTCAAACAAAATTGGCATTTTGTTACAATAATGCAACAAAACTTCCTTTGCATTTCTAAATATGTTCCCCATTTTATTGAACTAAATTCTTAAATATCTAATGGATTTCTTCTTAGAGAAGTTAAATATTCATTTATTTAAAATATGCAGCCTGCTGCTTAATAAATAGAGGTTTTAAAACTGTGCTTTTGTTTATGTATTTAAACGTATAATGTAAAATTTGTTATATATGTAAAAACAGGTGTGTGTGTGTGTTTGTAAAACAAATGTTGAGTCTTATTCCATGTTAAAACCAAGGAAGTCCTTAGGGATAAAGAGTTTAATCACATGAGGGAATTAAACTCTTTAGAGCTCTAGTGGCCTATTGATTTAGATTGTCTTTTCATCTCTTTAAAAGGCACCAACATGTCCTTACCAAAGATTATTTGCTCTCTGCTTTGATAAATATATGTCCAGATTGGAGCTGAAACCTGAACTATCAGGGATCAATCACACATTACATCATTCATCCTAAGCCATGCATTTGAAATTATCATGTCTTTTTTTTTTTTTTTTTTTTTTTTGACAAATAAGACTTAAAAAGACAAAAAAGACAAAAGCAGTGTTAAAATTCTCAATGTGTTTTCTAAGCCACAGAAGTTCTTATGTTTTCCTAAATTTGCCACATCTCCAGACTCTTCTTGCAGAAATAATTTGTGTATGTATGTTTGTATCTGTCTTTCCATTATCTTTCATTTGTCATCGTTTATCATTTGTAGATATAGATATAGATATATTAAAGGAATATTTATACTGTGGAATTATTTATTTGATAAAAGGTTAATTTTTTTTAGGTAACATTGTTTTACTTATTACCTAAAAATAATTAGAATTCTTTTTTTGTGAGACATGTGTCACAAAAACTTTGGACTGTTTTCCAATCTTCCCTTTGTCAACTATGTATTTAAGAATCACTTAATTCAACATTCAACAAATATTTTCAAGTGCATATCATATTTGAAACAAAGGGGATATTATATTGACCAGACGTTGATATGCTTCTTGCCCTATGAAGTTTATACTTTCATGGAAATGACACATATCAAATATCAAACATTTAAGTATTATTACAATTTAGGATTCTACATAAAAAGCTAAACACTTCTATAGGATGTAGTGAAATAATACATAAGAATTTCTTGGTTTGAATGAAGGAAAGATCATAGGTTTGGTTTTGGTTTTGATTTTGGGCATGAATTTGAGTAAATTTGGAGACACTTAAAAGTAGAGAACAATTAGGAAGTGCAGCATATGTGCCTGAAACTCCAACACCCAAGGATAAATTTATGAATTTGAGAGTTACCTACATATAGAGTAGAATTAAAGTTGTGAATGCGGGTGATACTAACAACAGTAACAATGCAGAGTGAGAAAATAAAAGGGAAGATGGAGGGACAAGTAACTCCATTTTTTTTTTTTTTTTTTTTTTTTTTTTTTTTTTTTTTTTTTAGTCTAATAGAGGAGATTGAGATGTAGACGAGTTTACAGATTAATGGCTTTAGGGGTGAAAAGTAAAATGCAGAATATTACACCTGGAATTTCACACCCTTGGCCCTGTGTTAGGATAAAGTTAAGTTTAAAATAGATCCAGAGCCTTTGCCTAGCGTTTTTCTAATTCAGGTAATGTCAAATTAAACAGAACCAGAAGCAGCAAAGAATGACAGAGCTTACGGTTATAAATTAGTTAGAAGAGGTAATGAACTATGTAGAATGATCTTTACATATGGAATTTATTTCATCAAGACAAAACAGGTTGGCACAAAACACATTTTTAGAATCATAAATTTTGGATCAAGGAAAATATTTGAATAACCATGCTATTATGTGTGTTCACAGCCCTTAAAAAAGGTTTAGCTCTTAACCTCCATAAAAATATATGAATTCACACTTCAAATATAACATTTAAGGAAAGTACATATATGCTTATTTTAAAATGTAATGCAATCACTTCCATAGTACCACATTTGAAACTCATTGCCATTAACAACCCTAGCAAACAACTGAAGCAGGAAATAGAAATTTAATCTCCTGATATTTCTTTATATATATTTTTCTCTGAAAACTACATATTCTCTTACATTTACAATTGCTTGGTTCTATCATGTAAGTGGAAGGAAATGGTCTGTTTTTAAAGCAGTGAGTTTTTTTATATTTTTCATTTTTGATGGAAGATACATTGTTGGTAAAATGAGAAAGCAGAAAAACATTGTGTGTCCCTTATAGAACGCATCCCTTAAAGGGCTATTTGAGGGTGAATGATTAATGCTAATTATTTTAATTTAGAATATCTCAGTCTTGATTATCAAATGATATTGGTACAATAGAATTACAATAAATGGGATATGATTTTTGGATTGTTTAGTGTTTGGATTCTAATCGCCATCAACAAATGTCTATGCTAACTGATTTAGATTTCACAGATAATAATTTTAATGATGCTTTTTGAAAATAATTCTCAAGAATATAAAACAGTGAAACAAAAACTAAACTGAGTACATTCCCCAAATTATGCAGATCTCATATGCATTCATATAATTTTAACTTTAGAACTACTCAGGAAATACAAATGTCTGACAGATAGAAGTAGAGGAGAAATGGTGAGGATTGTCCATTAATGCATCTACATAATTTTAAAAAAATACTTTGGGCAATAAAAAAGGACAATGAGTTTATTTCAAATTATAAAACAATAAAATTTAAATGTATGAAACAAAATGACATGACAATTTTTCTCACATACCATGAGAGTAGCAATAGGTATTTGACGAGGTGAATTGATTTTAACTGTTTATTAATATATCATTATTTACCAAAGCATTATTAAGTCTTTGGTATAATTTTAGTTTTACTATACTTTTAGTGGCTAAGAAATTTGTCCAGAGTTCCTCTAAGTATATTCAGCATTCTGGCCCATGATGTGGAATACAGTTTAGCATCATCAATGTGGGACAAAATAAATACTTGCTTAAAATGTAACCCCTCTAACCTTATCACTAAGGGAATGTTCCTGCTTTCCTTCACTAAGCAAGTTAATCTTCCTTCCTTCTTTCCCTCCTTCCTCCCTCCCTCCCTCCCTCCCTCCCTCCCTCCCTCCCTCCCTCCCTCCCTCCCTCCTCCTTCCTTCCTTCCTTCCTTCCTTCCTTCCTTCCTTCCTTCCTTCATTCTTTCCTTTCTTCTTTTAAGATGGAGTCTCACTCTGTCGCCCAGTGGTGTCATCTCAACTCACTGCAACCTCTGTCTCCCAAGTTCAAGAGAGTCTCCTGCCTCAGCCTCCTGAGTAGCTGGGACTACAGGAACACACTACCATGCCCAGATAATTTTTGTGTATTTTTTAGTAGAGACGGGGTTTCACCATATTCGCCAGGCTGGTCTCGAACTCCTGACCTCATGATCCACATGCCTTGGCCCCCCAAAGTGCTGGGATTACAGGCGTGAGTCACTGTGCCTGACCACAAGTTAATTTTTTTTTATAGTAACGACATTTATAATTGCCATAGGATGACATTCAAACAAATTTGATTCTTAAAAAGACTAACTGAACTTCAAGTAACGATACTTCTGAAGCTACAGTTTATTGCAGAAAAAGGATACAAGTCAACAATAACATCAGAATAAAGATATACCTCATAGCCAAATGCTGCCTCACAACAAAGGATCAAAAATGACTAGACACAGGTCTCTGTTGTCCTTCCTCTATGAGACCATAACATAAATGGCACACCCTTCTCTCTCAAATCAGGCACCAAGGATATATGCATGGAACACCTTGGAACTAGGAGGCCCATTATGACCCTCAGCCAGGACTTCTCATACTCTGCCTTCCCTTTTGCACTTTCTTGCTACATGACCAGCCCCAGTGACAGAGCTCTCTAGTGTTTTCACTAAAACTAGACTCAAATTATGCATGTCAATATTACCCATTAAAAAGTGTCAACAAGCTAATTACAAACTGCCCTAAGGTTTGCCTTGGGCCCATGGTTACAAAAATAAATTATTATTAATCAATACACTACACAGCTTGTCTAGGAAACAATACCATATTAGTACATTGTTGATTTCAACAAACCAACTCAGGCTAATTTTAGACCTTCATATTAGAATAGTCATATCTTTTTTCTTCATTTTTATTTCTTTGATAGCAATATAATCAATAAAGTATTTCACTAGGATATCTTGATATTCTAAAATACTTTGTATGTGTTTTACCTATAGATGGAGTTATACTTTATTTAAATACCCTTCCAGATGACAGAGTATTTAAATATATTTTAATAAGTTTAATAACTTATCCTTTTGTATTAATAATAAACACCATAAATTCAAACAAAAATAGATTACACTAAGCCTGTTATAATGATTGTGGTAGAACAATTTGTGGCATTCACAAGTCATTGTCATCTCTGTTTTTTAAGTTGCTCTATATTGTAATCCATCTGATTTGGGTCCTTTACATCACAATAAGGCAGGACAATAGGGTCTGGAGACAGGGAGCCTTCATATCATATTTGCATAGGGTGTAATTTTGCTTTAGCCTCTGATTGGTCATGAGCCAAGTATGCACTTCAGCCTCTGATTGGTCACAGGCCAAGTGTTCATTTACATAGAGTATAATCAATACAAAACCTCTAAAAGGTACTTAAACCCCAGGAAATTTTGCAACTGGGGCTCTTGAGTCTGCTCTCACTCTGTGGAGTGTACTTTCACTTCAATAAATCTATGTGTTTTCTTTTGTTGCTTTGTTTGTGCATTTTGTCCAATTCTTTGTTCGACATGCTAAGAACCCGGATGACTGGTAGTCAAGGCCCTCCTCTGGTAACAATATTTTTTCTTATAATTAGCAAATTTCATGTTTTTGCATGGCTTTATTTATTTCAAATATTTAAATTATATTTTATATCATGTTTGATAGAGTTCAATCCTAATTCAATTATTTTTCACAGAAGAAACTTAAAGTAATATACCCTTGTTTTACAACAATTGTTTCAAATATTTCTGAGAATATCAAAGTTGGTAATGTAGATTCTGCACAAATCAGTGCTGTTTTCATTTACTCCTATTTATTATATAAAATAATACTCTGTTCCTTATGTTATCTTTTTAGTACTTTAATACATGATGTGTATTGAATATCTAGTATTTGGAAGAGAATTTTTAATAGAGGAAATGACAAACAAGTGTGAAGAGTTATAAATGGCATGGTCAATATCAGTGCAGGAAACTAGAGAAAGTTTATTATTTTAAGTTTAAACTGTGAAATGAAAATTTATGCCTGTGTTTAATTACAAATAGAGTCATAAAACTGTTTTAATCAGCAAATGTGGAGTACAAATTTTCTGAGAAGTATAAATGAACACAGATTTCTTGACTCAAGCTTGAATATGTGATAGCAAACAATATTGTATGCATAAAGTTTGAACTGAGGATTATAACAGGGCTTACCAAGATTTTTAAAACTAATTTTTATGTCCCTGGAAAATAGAGCTGTTCTTTTTCTTATAGATTAAGTCATTGTCCAGAATTATCTTCTCTTTGTATCCATTCTTTCTGCCATGTAACACTGCATTTCCTCCTTTTTAAAAAGGCAGAATGTATTCCCTTGACTTTTCACTTTGAACTTGGCTATGTCAATTTCTCTTGTCTATAGAATATCTGTGAAAATAAAAGCATTAATTTTGAGTAAAAATTAAAGCTGGTCTCACATGTTTCTGCAGGCTCTTGCATGTATGCCATTGCCCTATGTAGTACATGTCTTTCCTAGCCCACTGGTCCAAGGTGTATTAACGATTTATGCAGCTGACCCAGTGGTAATGTCCCTTAGAGACACTCAACAGAATGAACCAGTGGGACCTCTCCAGCCTATCTATAGACAAGTGAGATATACATGTTATTAAAATATTCCAATTAGTTTCTTTTTTATGTTGTCATAGTTGACTGATATATGTTTTTATTCTTTTTCACAAAGCCTTATCACTTTTTAAAGTTGGCACCCCAAATGGATGGACTAGGGATAAGGAAGATAGAGGTGGGCAAGTCTGCAAATGCCAAGTAGTTTTTATAAATTATGATATGAGGAGTCAACATTATTGAATGTGAAAATATATACAAATGATTTTGTTTCCATTATTTTCTCTCCCTATAAGAGCCAGACTAATCTTATTAAAACAAAAAAGCATTTATATTGCAATCAAAATAAAATCTCAAATCATTATTGTTTTCTAATATGCCACTCTACATTGTCTGGCCCATGCCATCTTCTCAAGCCTCATCTTAATCCAAACTTTCCCACATTGATTATTCCTCCAACTATACCAATCTTATTAAAATCTATTATATCATAATTGAATCTCCCTTGCTATCACTCATTTTGCATCATCCTCACTATCCCTGAATAACTTTGTTTTTCTGGATATTAGTGTATTTGTGTCTTCTTGAAGATTTTTAAATGGTTCACTCTAATTATCCTTCAAGTCTCAGCTCACGTGCAATTCATCATAGAGTTCTTAACCACAAATAATAAATTAAGCTCTCCAATCTTAGTCACTATTTCCCACTTTCTATCACTTACCATTCTTTGAAAAATATATTATTTATTTGATTACTTTACAGCTATTCCCTTCTACCTGACGTGTAAGTTATGAAAGCAGAACTCTTAGCTATAGTGTTAGTATTCATAGCTGTAGCCTTAGAACTTAGAGTTTTGACTAAAACAGAGTAAATGTTCAGAAATGTGGTAAACCCATTGAGCAACTTTCCATTTCTCCATCCCCACCATCCCCTGAATGTCATTCAATGGGTAAAAAGTTAGAGTTATACAAGATGAATAACTTCCAAATATCCTCTGTGCAGCCTAGTATCTATAGGTAACAATACTCAGTGTTGCACACTTACAATTTTGTTAAGAGGACAGATTTATTATAAAGTATTATTATCACATACAAAATGAAAGCAAAAGGTCGCAAGAAAACTTTTAGAAGTGTTGAATATGTTTATTACCTTGATCATGGTGATGGTAACACAAGTGTATGAACATGTCCAACTCACTTCATAGATGTTATGTAAAGTTTTTTGAATATGAATTATACCTGAATAATGCTGTAAAACTGTGTTAAACCAAAAAGTAATTAAATTGGAAAAGATTAGTTGATAAGATCTATTGATGTTAGTTGTTAAGTTCCAAGGGGGTTAACCAACTATTTCAATGTCACCCGAACAGCAAATGGCCAAGTTGGATATTTAACCCAAATTGCTCTGACTCATGGATTATGACATTTCGATGAACACTATGCAAGAAACTTTCATAAACACTAAATAGGCACTCTAGGCTAACCAAGCTCAGATACCTATGCTTCTGGTTTCATAGAAGTACCCATGAAAAGTTTTAAAAAGAGTTTTATTTTGTGGAGAGTTTATTTCCAAGGTGACTCATCTAGATGGGTATAATGTTAAAATATCACAGTAGATATCCACATTCAATTGAATTTCATGTAACCAAAAAGCTATTTAATTTGCACTTAATAAAGCACAAAAATGAAAACTATGTTGGGAGTATAAAAATGTCTAGCTATGCCATATTTAGGAATCTAGTGGCATATCATTTATGGAGATGAAGTTAAGGAATTCAGTGCAATAATTAGACAGACATTTAAATTGTTCCTTTTTTTTTTTTTCATTTGGAATCTGTCACCAGGTATCTTTGTAGGTTGGGTTAAGTATAGCAATTAGAATAAGTCTGCAATTCTTTTAAAATTAAAAAATCTAAGTAGAGAGATCACTTGGAATTAAAAATATGGCTTTGTACACTTATCCAATTTGTCATCTTTTATTTTCTATAAAGAAACCTTGAATTAGTTTTAATAAAAACTTTTAAAACACTGAAAAAGTTTTAATAACACTGAAAAAAAAAAACGATCAAATGCATATTGGATACTTTGCTTCCTATGTAAGCTATCAGATCTTTATTTTCTAACTAATGACTTGCTTATTATCCCTCCTTTTCTTCAAATACTCCATAGTTTAAAAACTAACTTGTTTCAGTTTACACTCCATCTTAACTAAAACATTCTGAGACCCCAGTAAAGGGATTAAACTTCAACGTATTTCTATTTATGCCTGAATCTACTTTTTAACATCAAGTCCAACTCCTTTAACTTCAAGGCACCTCACTTCTTTTTAACCCTTCCTCACTATACCATCAATCTTAGACTGATGTAACTGTAAAATATTCTTTTCCAATGAAATTAATAGACTGGCTTTCTCCAAAATAGCTTTGTTGATTTTGTTCTGTTTTATGACAAACCTGATCTAGTCCCATTATCCCCAACAGTGTCCCTATATTACTATGTGTTCTAGCTCAAAATCCATCTCCTTCTCTTCTCTGACACCAAACACAAGAAATTTAGGAAACAGAATTTTTATTCAGTGAAATCAGAAAATGCCTATAAATGAAAAACAAATGAAATCTAACATGATGAAATTGTGATAGAAGCAGAGAAAACTGACCAAAGTGAAACAATAACCTAGAAGTAATAGATCATAGGTAGCATCAGCAAAACATCAGAACTTCTAACTTAAGGGGTATATCCTGAAGAACAGAGTCAGTGATCCCTTGTTTAGGACATGAGTTAGCTGTGGAAGCCTCTCATAACCGGTTAACCTCACGTAATGGCAGGATAACAAGAAACAAATAAGAAACTTTGCAGAAGCCTTGTCTTTGCAAAGAGCATTTTCAGCAGGTGTCAGTTACCCAGCCTCAGATATCTGTCAAGTTAAGCAAAGTAAAAGGTGACTCCCCCACTGAAATAAGTTACTCTCATTTGCAAAACTCTTGCAAACATTATAGGGAGTTATATATGGAGTGAATCTGTGAAACTTTGAAAAAAATCCCTGAGAATTCCCCTGTCAATTCCACCATTCTCTCCTTCCACCTGGAGCACATCCAAGAAAAAATCCCTACTTCCAATTGTAAATATTAATTTTATTAAAGGAATTAGAAGACCAAAAATTGACAGAAACATTTCAAAGGAATAAAATATGAAGCGTATAGAAATAAAATCAATGCTAAAGAGATTTTTTTAAATGTGAAAAAGAATAAAATTTCCATGGATCTAAGTGAATAAAATTGGAATACTGGAATCAAGATCAAAAGAAGTAAAAATAATCAAAAAGCAGTAAAGATGAAAAGTTATAAAAAGAAAATAAATGAAAATTTGAGCATTGAAAAAATGTGTAGAAGAAAAATAAGACCATTCATAGAAATAAAGCTGTTATTAGAACAAATAACAGAGAAGGGACACTGTTGACAAATTATTATTGCCAAGAAATAAAAGCAAGCCTTGAGAAAAGTGAGCGAAGTAAAACTAAAAAGTTAAAAGAATTTAAAAATATCTATCAGTAAAGTATAGATACAGGGAACTGTTCAAATAAATGCACTAGATAGGTAATAGTCTTACTGAAAATAAATGAATAAACAGAATAAAAATACTTGAAATATATTTTGCTAGATATTTTCTGAGTAAACAAGACTTGAATTTCGAGATAAAAAAGAACACATCATGTCTTAAGATATTTTAATAAAAATGCATATGACTTGGTCAATACTGAGACATAAGCTGGTAAATTAACTGGGCAACATTTGTACATAGAAAAAAAGCAATAAAGAATAAAATGTCATTGTTAATAGGAAAATATTGGAATAATCTCAGCCTTCTTCAAAACAAGATTAAAAGTGAGAAGAAAATGAAATAATATCTATCAAGTCCTCAGGAATCTTTGGTATGATCCGATAAGCTTATATTCTATTAAACTTATATTCACTTATAAAGTGAAACATACTTTCAAATATACATAAACTCTAAGAAAATATCACTAATAAAAAGATCATAGAGATTGAAGTTTTAGCCAAGTGGTAGAAAAGTAGTGAGGTTGTGATAAAAAATAACCTGACAATATGTTTTGCATCTATAAGACAGAGACCTAAGACGCAAACTACCAAATAATAATTGTTACAGATTTGTATCAGATTATGATGATGTTGAAATAATAATATAATAACATAGGTCAGAATATGCAATTCTGTGAGCATTCATATTAGTATGTGGGTTTTAACATAAATAATAAAATATTGTGAAGGTAACTACTATTGTCATAGGGTCCTCAGCCAGAAACCTCTGTGACTGGCAGTGCCTTCTGCCTGAGTATTGCTCGCACCCGCTGGGTTTGTTCTGCCCACTCAGCCTGGCAGGATGTGCTCAGCTTTCCCTACCAGCCCAGATCCCACACTTGCCAAGGGCAAGCCAGGAATGGAATTGTAAGGGGTGTGAGGGTGAGAGAGCATGGGGGTCTGGCCACTGTGCACAGTCAGGCAGTCTGGCTGTTGCAGCAGGGCAGGCAACTCCAGGTGCTGGCACTGGTGCTGGCTCTGTGCAAGGCTCTGACTGAACTAGATGTACTGCACGCAGCTTCTGCTGCGGACACCCATGTCTGGCCAAGGGGAACACCATTGTGCCTGGAAGCTTGGAGACACCGGGAATCACAGAGCCCCAAAGGGGATGTCATAGCCTTGGCTCAGGGAGCCTCTAGGTCTGGGTTCCTCAAAGAACCACAGCCCTTCTCTCCTTCTCATCACCACAACATGGCGAGCAGGGGGGCATGTTTCAGCCCTGTTTGTGTTACAGCTTTTTCAGTCTTGCAATTTGGCAGGTCCCAAGTTCTTGTCCTGCGTCCACGAAGAATGAGGTATGTGGACAACTGAAGGGTAAGTAAGGCAGAGAATAGCTTCACTGAATGACAGAACAGCTCCCAGGAGACCTGAAGTGGGTAGCTCCTTTCCACAGGCAGATCATCCAGACGTCTGTGCAGCTCTCAGTGGGGAGGAAACGTGGATGGGTAGGTCCTATCTGCAAGCGCGTTGTCCTGACATCTGTTTGCGTCTGACTGAGTCTGGGGATTTTCATGGGTTCAGAAGGATTTTCATGGGTTCAGAAGGGAGGAAGTGTGTGACAAAGCTTAATAAGTTCTTAATAAGTTCTCACTCAAGTCCAAAGTCTTCACCTGGAACTGACAGCCTGGCCTTCATAGTTTAGGCCACTCCTGGCTAGAAGGTGGGGCTTCAGGGGAGACCTGCCCCTTTCTATCCAGGAGCCTGTATGCCTCCTGTCACGTCAATCATGTCGACCATGACTGTTTGTGCCAAGGTTGCCTGCAAGTCTGTGCCAAGCTTCCTTCAGTCCCACCTTGGCCTCCCTCCTGTGCTCCTTGGAGCCCAAAGTCTGGAAGGGACTGAGGCAGCAGGGGGCTGGTGTGTCAGCACCACTCCAAGCATTTGGAAACCCAGTTGAGTTGTGACAGCACCCAGGCTTGACCTCAACTTTGGTCCAAAATGAAAGTGCCAGCCAGCAGGAGCAGGCACTTCTAAGTCTGTGGGGACAGGAGAACTTCCTTGGCCCTGGAGAGTGCAGGGATATCTGGGTCTACAGCTGCAAGTGGACAGCTGCAGCTGCACCTACGAAGGCCGGGTTCCCACCCCACCAACTCTGAAGCGGGTGGAGCTCTCTCCTGTTCCTGGCTCCTGGCGACTCTGTGGAGGGTGCAGCCCAGGCTGCACCTCCCCTGCTGTAGCTGGCATCTTCACAGCAGCCACTTCAGAAGGGCCACCACTGCCATCACTATAATAATTTGAAATAGTCTTCCAAAAGTCAGAAGAGCACACACATAAGTACATATATACATCAAGAAGAAAAACTACAGAAAAAAAATTACTGCTTCTGTTATTGGGAACACAGAAAAATTTGAATAGTATGTCAGCCTGAGTAAAACCAAGATGGAGAGACAAATATGTTGGCAGGTGGAAAGGTGCACAGAACACGTGGTGTTATTTCCTCTGGAGAAGGTTATTGGAATCTGGAGCTCAGGAGGTAGAAAAAGACAGAAAATTCACTACACACTTTAAAATAGTTTTGCATTTTTCATGTAGTTACAACAGATTAAATATTAATCCATTGAAGAATGTTTTATTAAATTTCCTCTAGATACCTTGTATCTTCTCAGGAGTGCTTTTTCTTCCATAACCTGCAAGTGCAGAGCTTGCTATAAAATAAAAGCATAATGAATCTTTATAGTAAAAACCACAATGTAATGTTTTTTAATTGATTTATTTGGCTTTTGTCAACTAAGTAATTGTAAAACATAGGTGGTGCAATATTTTCAAAACTTTAAATGTATTGTTTAAGCTATTGTTTAAACTAAAACAAGCAAACATATTCATGACTCATCAACCTCCTGAAGCAAGTGCCCCTGAAGTCTCTGGAGTTTTCTGTTCTGGTGTGATTTAAGTGTTTGTTGATTTAAGTATGTAAAATTTTTTTTTCCCATAATTCTTCAAAAAATGTATTCATTAAAAGAGTAATAATTCAAGCAATACTATCTCATTAAAAGTTTTCAGGGTAAACTATATCAAAATAGGTCCTGATCTTCAAGGGTTTCACAAAACTGGTCATTCCATTCAGAAAAATCCAAGATGTGTTTATAAACATACAAAAAGCAGTTACTGTCTGTGAATTTCAGTCAATTCTATTGTGTCTTTAAAAATATAAATGATGGTTGCTGTACACTCTCTAAATAAGTGTCACTTGTAAAGTGAGAGAAATTCTAGGTGGTTTTCATACACACAAACAAGATTTGGGAACAGGATTATAGATTATCATTTAGGGTAACTGAAGATAATCTTTCCTGACTGTTTCTTGATGAGAACAAATAAGACTACTTTAAATTTTTAATTTAAAAATAAATGTATGCCTCAGCTGCCTTATGATGATGTAGAAATAATAATTTGCTCTTAGTCATAAAAATATTAATATTAAATTACTTTGTGAAAATATTTGTGTTTGGCATACCGTGTAATTTTTTTTTACATATAAGGGCGTAACATAATATATTTATCTAGTCCAGGTTTTAAAATCTCTTTTCTTTCAATTCTCTAAAACAATTTTTAAAAATGAAAACAATGTATTCATTTGTCTATTTACCAAATTATAAGCCTTATATCTCTTTAATCAATATATACCATTTTTGTTAGAAATAAAATTTGAGTTATAAATTTTATTCTGTAAAGACTTTCATTATATTTTTTCTCGATAAACAGCCTAATAATATATCATAAATAAATCATATAAAGAATTTTACTTCTGCTCATATTTATCAGTGCTAGTATCAAAGTAACTAAGGTAAATTAAATTGTTCTCAAAAGAGGATAAGAATTGTATCTGTCTAATGCATGTATTGAGTGTAACTTAGAGAATAAATTTCTAACATTTTAATATGAACCTCATATGGTCAGAAAAATGGATATAAAATGGCATTCCTAAATTTGAGGTTAATGAGGCTGTAGTAATTCCTATTATAAGTATTGATTTCCAAATAAACTGGGAAAGATAATTATTTATCATGTGAAAATATCACATTATCTGCCTCCTAAGCAAGTTGAAAAATAAGATAAATTTCAAATAATTGCTAACATTTTGTAAAACACAAAAGTAATTTTAATTTTTACTGTGAGGAGATAAATTTCTCAAGTGCTTCTATAATTTGAGCACGTATTACCATCGGTCTGCTAGCCATCCTCTAAGTGGGCATGCCTTAATCCAGTGAATTTAATGTGGGCTTTACCACCTTTGTAATGTGGATGCTCACTTTAGAACTGAAGCTAGGTCACATACGATTATGTTATAGAATGCAGCTTCTCTACACTCCTTATTAATGAGCAGACCTCATATTTTCTCCTTCTCTTATGGTTGCTATGACTTACAATGCCCTTGCCCGGAGGAAAAATAAGCCTATCAAATCTGTTTATTTATTTATTAGTTGAAGGCCTCTTTTAGGACCCATAGAAGTTATCTATCTATATTGAATTAATTACCCACATGTTTTCTACATTCAAGATAGGTTGGTTCTGGGTTAACTTTGTGACCCTCTGAGTGGCTTGCATTGATTCACATAATTTTACCAAAAAAAATTGAGTCATTTTGTCCCCCTTTTCTCTTTCTCATTAAGAAGATTCTTTTCATGCTTAACAACATAAACTTCATTTATTTCAGTCTTTGTTAATGATTAAGAGAGGAAACCAGATGAAACACACTTAACTTTAAAAAATAAAAATATGATATTCAAAACACTATTAATCAGAAACATGGAAATTAACACAGAAATGAGATGCAACTGACTAATCTTATTTTTTAAAACAAAGCTTATGGTGAAATAGGTAGTGCCATATCTTGTTATTGAGAATGAACATTCATATTTTCTTTTGGTGGAGAACAACCTGTAAATAAACAAGTTTTTAATGTGCATAATCATTGAGCTAGCATTTCCAATTCTAGTATTTTATCATAAAGGTGATGACCATAAAGATAAACATTGTGATTCACTGGAATATTAATTATAATTTTAAAAAATGAAAATAGTGTTTATTATATCATTGTTTAATATAATAACCAGTTTTCTTTTATACCAGTTTTAATATAAAAATAGACAAAATAATTATTTTATATACTAAAAGTTTATAGATAAGAAAGATCTCTAAGATAAAGTACAAAATAATTTTCAGATATAGGTGTAGTATTATTTCTGGAGATAGGAATTTAATTGGTGAGTTTTTGTTTTTTATAGATGAAAGTTCGTGTTGAAATAGATATGTGTCCATGTAATTTTAGATTTGTCACAATGAATAAATATGAAGGTAAAATTTTAATCAAACAGTTGAAAAAAATAAAATAGGAGCTTATTTAAAAGCAGTTTTGGTCCCAAACATAGTTTATACATTTAAAAAAGAGGGTGATTTGAATGTTTTGTAGTAAGTGTTTTGGTGGTAATTTTTTATGTTTATTACAGTAAAAAGCCAAAATTTCAACTAACAGAAATCCACTTTGGAGTAGCAGAGATATATGGTACAGGTCTTAATACACATATATTCACATGTATTCTTATTATTATATGGAAATGCAACTCCTGTTTCTTTCTTCTTTAAATATGCCATAATTAATTTGTTTTAAATCATAAAAATATTAATATTAAAGTATTTTGTAAAATTTTATGTGTTGGTCTATTATTTAAATTTTTACATATGAGGCACCATAACATATTATATGATATCTCCCTGGCTTTAAAATCTCTCATCTTTCAATTCTCTGGGACAATTTTGAAAAATAAAAATGATCTCACAACTTATCTACTTATGAAATTATAAGCCTTCATATCTCTTCAATCAATACATAACCACATTAGTCCATTTTCACACTGCTGATAAAGACATACTTGAGACTGGACACTTTACAAAAGAAAGAAGTTTAATGAATTTACAGGTCCACGTGGCTGGGGATGCTTCACAATCATGGCAGAAGGCAAGGAGGAGCAAGTCACGTCTTACATGGATGACATGTAAGTGCCTCATCTCCATCTGTGACCACTTCAACCTGGATTTTGTTGTCCACATCATTATCAGCATTTTGATCAAAGCCATTAAACAAGTCTCTGAAGAGTTCCAAACTTTCCCACATTTTCCTGTCTTCTTCTGAGCCCTCCAAGCTGTTTCAACCTCTGCCTGTTACCCAGTTAAAAAGCTGCTTCCACGTTTTTGGGTATATTTCCAGCAGCACCCACTCTACTGGTACCAGTTTCTGTATTCGTCCGTTTTCATGCTGCTGATAAAGACATACCCAAGGCTAATCAATTTACAAAAGAAAGAGATTTAATGAACTTACAGTTCCCAGTGGCTAAGGAAACCTCAAATTTCATTTGAGGTCTAAATTTTTTTTTCTGTAAATACATTCATAACTATCACTTTTTCTCAATAAGCAGTGTAATAATAAAGTATTATAAACAAATCATTATAAAAGATGTTATTTCTGATCATAGTCACCAGTGTTAAGTTTTTCTCAGAAAAGAAGAAGAATTGTACCTATTTCATAAAGTGAGTGATAACTTAAAATTATATTTTTAATGTATGGTATTAGAGAAAATTTAAAAGATGAAGTTATTAGGATTCCAATTATAGGTTCATGTCTAACTATTTTTTCATTTTGTTTTATTTTATTTCATTGCGGTAGACTAATACATTTGGTCTCTTATTCTGTTTTTGTTACCCTGTGATTTCACAATTGCCAAGAGAATGAATTAATTCTCTGTAGTTTTGCTTTCTTTCTTTAGAATAATGCATTATTAAAGAACTTTATCCTGTTAGAGCTTATTTCAGTGGGTGTTTCAGTTGGTCTGCCAAAGATGTTATCACAAACCAGAGAGACTCAGTACATTTGGGAGAAAATAATTAGAATAAAGATAATGATATAAATTTTATCTATTGTTTTAACCTGTATTCTACTATAGTAGTCATTCTTTCCAAGGAAAAAGATATCCTAATACTACATACTTATTTCCAAACATGTATAATATATTATTATTGAAAGTATTTCATAATATGTCTATAAGCACTATGTTAGGTTTAAGAAAATACCTTCAGGTTTTATTTTTTATAAAGCAATATTTCATCAATATGATATGCTTATATCATTTCATTTTACATTTTTACTCGATTTAAGTTCACATATATCCAATTATTATGTAAGTGATGTATGCCATATGAAGCAATAAAAAGGCCAACATACTTTCCAGGTTTTTATATTTAATTTTTTGTATTGAAAATTAAAATACATTGATTTTGAACTTACATTGTATAACACAGTTGGGCTGGTCTTGATATTTGCAGTTTGACAAAAATCATCTTTATTGTTTTTCTAATATTCTATATTGAAAGTTATCATGAATGGCAAAAGATTTTGTAATTTACTCAATAATATGAATATATATTTTTAAAAACAAATGTTGTCAATTTGATATTCTTGACAAAATGTTAATAATTTGCTTGCTTTAGGGGCCAAAAGATATATTGAATTTCCATTATTGTACTATTTTTCTTTCGACATTGATTTAATTAATAGCATAATGATGAAATTAGACTAAAATTATAGATTTTAGATAAGCTGCTTTCAAAACTGAATCTTTGCTTACATTCTATATTATATGAATTATGACAACAGTATTTTCAATTTGATGTTTAGTAATCATCAGTTTTCAGAAGAATTATAAAGTTTGAGATTATAAAAAATTGATAACACAGATATTAATGCTGAAGCTTCATTGATTGCCGTGCTTAAAGAATATTCACAAAGAATACAGAGATCCTTAGAATATTTTGGAGGATCTTTTGTTGCAATATGAGATATTTTTATGCATATATGTGGCAAATTCTTATTCATAGCATCTCACGGTATTTTTCCTAGAGGCAATATTTGTAGGTTAAGTATGTTATCCTCCCCAGCTTTGCTATCTTCTGTACAAATCCTGTAGTGCACTTCACTAATTTTTCACTAATGGAAACATTTGCATTCGAGAAAACTACTCATCCAATAAGAATTGTTATCTGCCCTATGTGGCTCTTCTTTGGAGTTACAGCAAAAGTAATTGAACAATAATTAGTAAATAGTTTCTCTCCTTATATCTGCTATAATATCAAATATTTGGTTTGTGTCAGTTGTCTTAAAATATATACTACTATTATTTGGTATAGATGTTTATATCATGAATAAATTAGAATGCTATAAAATTTTGATGGTGTCTGTCAAATAAATAATATTCTCATTAACACACATTAACTTTCTGAGGTGATCATCTGAACATTAGATATCACTATACCAAAATTATAATTGACAATGCTATGAGTTCGACAATAGCACACCATGTTTTCTCATTTTTTATCACCTATATTTTCTGCTTATTTTCCAATCAGATGTCAATTCTTGCTTCTTCTTTATATTATTCATTATGCATATGCATTTTACTTTCTTAATGTTTGAGATAAATATATGATAAATATTGTCAATTTTCTCATACATTGTTTTTTCTTAGTTGAAAAGTATGCCTCGTGAAAAAATATGAAAAGACATTAAGAATTGCATGATGCATCAATTGATCATCCACTCATACATTATCTACAGCAAAATGGCCTTTCTCTTCTATTATCCCTTTCCCCCAAATTTATTTTAACTCAAAGATTTAATGTTTGTTCCTATTCTTACATTTCTATGAAATGCTCATATTTCTCTTTGACGTATCATTATTTTCATGTTTGCTAGTGAATAGGACTGTTCTCCTAAGTGAGCAAGCTTATATATGTCACAAAGGGTGAGTCAAATGATCAGAAAAAATAAACCTGAGTGCAGTGTCCAATGTAAGCCTTCCCTCTAATCTAATTTCTGCTTTTACTGTTGTGTATGCAAGAAGGGCTGCTCTTTCTAGTCTTTCTAGGAAATAAGATAAGCTTAGATAAGTAAGGACAAGATCTTTAGAATGGGTGTGCAATGTTGGAGGGGAAATGTTACTGATATTATGATACACTACAGTCTTCCTTGAGGTCAAAAACACATAAAGAGCAGTAGAACAATGAGAATACACCTATTCTGCCTCCTCGTCCTCCTCCTCCTCCTCAATAGAGAAAGTATATATAATACATTTTCACCTTCACTCAACTGACCTAACTGATTGGGGATAAGGATGGGAGTTGGATGATTGAAACTATATGCATGTCTCATTGGGAGGCCTACGTCCCAACTTTTAAAAGGAGTAACCTTCATATCTTAGCATAGTATCTTTGGCATAGTTTCCTTCCTGTTGAAAATTAACTTCTAGGTCTTCTGTCAACCATATATAATAATAGCATATGGAATGGACACAAGTTTTATGGAGTTCAAGATTTTTTTTTTTTTTTTTTTTTTTTTTTGAGACTGAGTCTCGCTCTGTCGCCCGGGCTGGAGTGCAGTGGCCGGATCTCAGCTCACTGCAAGCTCCGCCTCCCGGGTTTACGCCATTCTCCTGCCTCAGCCTCCCAAGTAGCTGGGACTACAGGCGCCCGCCACCTCGCCCGGCTAGTTTTTTGTATTTTTTAGTAGAGACGGGGTTTCACCATGTTAGCCAGGATGGTCTCGATCTCCTGACCTCGTGATCCGCCCGTCTCGGCCTCCCAAAGTGCTGGGATTACAGGCTTGAGCCACCGCGCCCGGCCGGAGTTCAAGATTTTTATATCTGGGCATGAATTTTTTAAAAGCATACAATTATGAAAACAAAAAATAATAATAAAGAGCTTTGACAGTGAACAAAATAAATATCTGAATAAAGTCAAATTACATATATTCCCAAATGCAACTTTTTCTGGCTAGATCCAAAAAATGCCACAGCTTCTATGATTCTTCCCCAATTGATGATAGAACATACCAAGAGAAAACACAAGTGGATCAACAATATTAACTTATAGTAGTAAAAATGTCTTTTGTTCGCAAATTTTTCAAAATTGTATAACCATATGACATGTTACTAGGATTTGTCTCAAGACTTTAGTAGGTCTTGTAAATGAGGAAAACTAAATCTTAAACTTCATTAGATTCATAATGAATATGAATTGATGGTCATCTATCTTTCACATATTTTCCTGTATTTGGTTTTATTATAGGTGATAAGGGAAGCATGCGTGACAAGGTTTATAAGGTTTGTATCTTTATTGATAAGGAGCTCTCATAGTTAAATATAAAATTGGGTAAGATAAAAGAAAATGAAATTCACAAAATAACAATATATATATATATATATATATATATATATATACAACTTAATCTAACTGATAGATATCAACAAAATACCTCATTAAAATTGCAAAACTTATTTAACAAAACAAGAAAAAATGAGAATGACATTGTTTAAGATGTGCTATATCAGCAAGTTACTTGATATTAGTGTAAAATGATTGCAACTTTCTAATGGAGAATCTGCCTGCATGTAAAAAGCTTTAAATTGTTCATGCACTTTAATATACTGATAACCTTTCTAATAATTTATCTTAAAGAAGTAGTCTGAGATAAATACAACCAATTTATACTAGATTTTCTACTGTGACATTGTCTGCTATAGTAAGTGACCACACAAAACTAAATGTGACATATCATAGAATTATTTAATTGTATTTATATATTCATATAATGATGCAGCTATGGGAAATCATGTTTGCAAACATTTCTACTATAATATGATCTGAAATAAAAATCTGTACATAAAATATTGTCTTTGTCATGTATCTGAATAGATGATTTACTTTATTCCTTTTTTTCAACATCTTGGTTTAATTCTCTATGACAGATTGACATTTAAAGAGAAAAGAGCCTATAAAGATTTCCTTGAAATATTAGCAGTAGATAAATGCATATGTATTTAATAAGTAATTAATTTCTTGTTATAATAAATAAGTGAAGACTATATTGTAATATCATATTTTTTACAATTTTGAAACTTTCTGAAATGAACTATAGGTAGGTAAATTTCCCAAGATGTCTTACCTCATTATCTTGATATCAGTTATCTATTCATTAAAGGTATGGATTAATTAATCTATTCTTTAAATAGAATGAATGTAATCACATTTAAAAATGGATGGTTAACGTAATCAATTTTTTACAAATTTAAATTATGCAAAATGTGGTTTTTAACATCCCCTACTGCCTCATGTTCTTTACGTGTAATAATGATAGTAAGAAGCATTTTAAGCAATTTGAAGTGCACTAAGCACTTTACCAAATCCAGATACTTAACACATTTATAATTCACCTAACAACCTTGATGTCAACTTTCTGACAAGGAGGCTGAGGTTCTGAAAGATTAAGCAATCCAGCTAAGATGAAATAGATAGTATGAGAAACATCAGGGTTTTAAGCCCAGGTCTTGTTGTTCCCATTTTGTGTGCTTCCTCCACTTCACAGTGCCTCACAAATTATCAGCAAGGCAGGGGCTTTTCACTAATATTTATGTGTAATACTTCTTACATAATCAAGCAGCTTGTGAGATAAGCTGGCACAAAATAACAATCTTGTATAGGCATTTTGATTTAATTTGATCAGAGTTATTTATTTGAATATATAAAACTATGTAATTGACAATACTGCATCAGGTAAATGTTATGGATATTATAGATACACAAATGATATATTGCAATCCATTTCTCTTAAGAGATGTAGGTAATTTTGAAAGGGGCAAGAAACTGATGAGATCAAATGTGCACTTCTAGATCAAATGTGTTTATATACAGCCCACTTGCTTTGGTATAAAGGTTTGTATATTAATTTTAATGATAAATTTAACCTTTGTTCACATCTCAAACCATGCTAGGAAACAGTTCTACATATTTTATTTTACACTATTACTTAAAATTTTACTCCTGAACTTATTTCAATTTTGTGTTATTTCTGAACATTTGCCCAATGACCTTCAGAAATTGGCATGTTTACAATGAATAAATGGATAAAATTAGGGTGATATTTTTCTAGGAGACACATAGTTTAGATTTAGTGACATTCAACTCAGATCAAATTATATGCTATGGCAGAATTCATGTATACAAATTACGTACAGTGACACAATTAACTTAGAATTGAATGCTCATTATCCTACTGTTTTGTTCCATTTTTGTCCATATGTTAAAAAAAAATCTAATATAAATGCAATTAGTTTCCAGGAGGAAATAAATGTCAGCAACTCAGTATTCAAAAGGCAACAATCACAATGTTAGATGGCCAAAGCAATAACTTTCTGAAGATAACAGGTAGACAATTAACCGTGGAGCCAGATCATCAGATTATTCAAGGAAATCTTAGATCAATGCAGAAGAGTTGCAGTGTGACTTTATAAAATAAATACAAAATTATAAAATATTTCTTGCTTGTGCTGGCTGTATGCTTGTATTAGCATCTATTCAGCCCTCGATGTAATGATAATTACCTAATAGGCAAGTGTCTCTTACAAATTAAAAAAGAAAAGATGGGGCTTAGGAAAGCCGATCTCCTAAGTCGATAGTATGAGTGTTCATTCTTCTATTTTTGTGATAATTAGATCGTTATCTGTTTACAGAGAAAATGAATTCCTCCATAGAATAATACATCATTGTTGTATACATTTCTCAGTTTCCAACTGAAAAGAGATGCTAAACTCAATGATAAAACATTGTAATGAATGTCAAAACTTTCCTACATAGCTGAAACCACTTTGTAAAACTAAACTTTTATTTGCAATGATTACAAAATTTATAAAATGAACATACCTACACACACAGGAGTCCATTACAGAGTTCCATTTAGCAGCAAAAAGAACAGACACTATAAGCAAAATATCAAGAGATTTTATATGCACTTGGCAGAAGTCTTGTAAAAAGCTTTATTAGATCTATAAAATTTTAGCACACAAGAGACTAGAATTTTTAGAATACAAGCTAATTACTTCACAGCCTAAAAAAAATGAAAGTACCACACAAACACATACACAAACACACAGTTGTGCATAGCCATGACTTTTGAGGTTAGATTGTGAAGTTAAGCCACCAAAGATTACACAAATGCAGGGATAGACACTATGCCTCCTTTTATAGCCTTCTTTTCTCCTTCCATTCACATATAAAAATACATTAAATAGCATGCCTTTAGAATCTAACATATATTTCCAAATACACAAACAAACGTCAAAATAGGAAAAAGTTGTGGATTATAACTTTTCATTTCTGATCCAGGAAGAATAATTCTATACCCTCTTCAAACTAACACGAATTAGAATATCTTAACTTAATAAATATGACTCGGTTTTCTGATACAAATATAATTAAAACAATTGCAGTATATATTCAGAATGTAATACTATCAGTCATAAAAAAGAAGGAAATTCTGTCATTTGAGACAATATGGATAAACCTGAATGACATTATGTTAAGTGAAATAAGGCAGGAACAGAAAAATAAATATCACAAGATCTTACTCATGGAATCTATAAAAGCTAATCTCATAGACGTAGAGAGTAGTATAGTGGTCACCAGGAACTGGGAACGTGGTGGTGGGAAGATATTGGTCAAATGATGCAAAATTTCAGTTGGACAGGAGATAAAATTTCAAGAAATCTATTCATGGTAACTGTAGTTAGCAATACATCATCTTGAAAAATGCTCAGAGTGGATGTAAAGTGTTCTCAACACAAAAAAATGATAACTAAGTGAGGTGAGGCATTGTTGTGCCAAACCCCCATTGACTCCAGTGGGGATGGCACTAGGTCCAAGGGACCGAAGAATAGACTCATAGCAGCAAAGAGACATGGGATTTTATTGAGGGGCTTATATATAGGGGAAAATGTCCAGTGGTGGTTGGCTGGGCAAGAGAACTCAACTGCTGCCAAAAAAACATGCAATTTATACAGCATTTTCACTTAGCACCCCCGCCCCCCACCAACAACCTCCACCTGGCAATCCTCATTCAACCCAAAACTCAGGGCCTTGATCCCCCTGTACAACTTCTGTTCCAGGGGAGGGTTCAGGGGTTCAGATGTTCCTCATAGACAAATAACGAATCTCTAAGTGGGCCACTGTCAAATTCCCTATCTCAGGACACACATTCGGGTGTCTTCCACACAGGATCATTCTCAGGATATGGTTAAGTTATTGCTGTCAGGTGCATTGACCCTACATGCATGTATTAGTTAGCTAGATTTAGTCATTCTATAATGTATATACTCCATGATGCATACAAGAAATACATACAATTTAATTTGTCAATTTAAAAAAATAATATGAATAAAAATATTGGAGATAAAAGAAGAATACGTACTTTACCTCTTCTCCTCTCATTTCCATTTAATAATAGAAACTACAGAAAGTGGCTAGTAGAGATATTGACAAACCTGGCATAATTTCTGGATTCTATCAGTTACTATATGTAGTATCATATATAGTATATATAGTATAGTATTATAGTATATATAGTATAGTATTATACTATGTATAGTATATTATATGTGTGTATATTATATGTATAGTATATACATATAGTATTATATATAGTATATAGTTACTATAAATAAAATGTTGGTACTAAAGAAATGGACTAAAGATCTCTGAAAATCCCCACGAAGGTCCAGAGGTGGGGTAATGGAGCACAGGGACCTGAAACAAGTCAGGATTTGTGAACTCAACTTTAGAGATTGCTGTCTTGGAATAAACGCTACCAGAACCTTTTTTTTTTTTTTTTTTTTTTTTTTTTACCACGTAATTCTTCCCTGTCTATCTGAAAGGCTGAGTTCTGTCACATCTGCAGTCATTTGGCCTTTACAAATTGAGGGACACGTTTTGTAGAGACTTCAATGGCTCACCCCATGTTTAAATAATTAAGAATTCTGCTTAATGACTTCCCAATCTTCTTTCAGAATTGTGTGTATTGTAGCTTGTGCTTCCTTGAATTAGGTTATAAAAATATACTAGGTCTTATGAAAGTTAAATGGTCAGGAATTAAACCCACAAACAGCCCTGATAAAAAGCAGATTACTGTATATTCCTAATTTAAAATTAGATAATTATATCACTCATAAAGAAAGACTAAGTGACATTGTATTAGACTGAGTAATACTATCTTTATCATTCATAATCATATTTTTGGATATGTGAAACATGTGAAACAATAGCTTATGTATATACTATACATATAATATACATACATATACTATACATAGTATAATACTATACTTTGAATATTTTGTCATCACAAACTGATTTTATTTATATGCATGTTCTTCCACAGTAAAATGTTTGAGTGACATGCATTTATTAATCCATACAAAATAGAAGTTTTCATTATGAAGAGTTGAATGTATTTTCATTTATGGACCCTTATATATTAAAATATTATTTCACAGTAATACAAAAACTTGAAAGTTAATGTTTTTCATATATTCAAATTCCATGATTCTTCATAACAGTAAATACATCGCTTGTTAATTCATATGATCTTCATGCTGTGAATAATATTTTGTGTTATATGTCATGTGTCATGATCTTCATGCTGTGAATAACATGTTGTGTTGTTTGGTGTACTTCCAGATACTGTAAGACTAGGTATGTCAAGGCTAATGACTTACTTACATTCTGGCTTGAGTAATTTCTAAACCTGTGCTTTCACAACCTTATTCGCAAATTAAAATAATAATATTTCTAAAGTAGTTAGGATTTATGAAACGTGCACACAAAATTCAGTATTATTAAAATGTGATATGAAAACAAATATACTTCTAGTTAAAACTTAAATTTGTTTTAAAAATTCATAACTTAGAATGTTAGTTGAAACTGCATATCAATTTCTGCATTCCCCCACTCAACAAACTGAAATGTGACTAAAAGCCAGATGCATATCCCAACATAAAATATTAGGACTAAAACAAATTGAGGTCGGCAATACGACTCTCACAAGGATCCAACTCTGATCATATTGTGTGTCACGGCTGTTACATTTCAGGCACAGAAGAGACTGGAGATTAAATTTTAAAGATATTCAGTGAATAAGGCTATGCTACCACTCTAGCGGGATACCGCAGGAAAGAATGTGACATTATTTTAAACAGAATATTCAGGATTCACTTTAAAATATATTTAATCTAGAATATTTTAGAATAAACCTCTCTCAAAACTCTGAGGTTATTTCTAAATAATATTATTATTACATTCAGTAATATTTATCTGCATATATTCTATGATGAAACATTGCATTTGTTGTACTACGGTTTTATGTTTTTATCTGGAAATTCATAGACACTATACCATGAATAAAAATTTGTCAACCTGAACTCTTAGAGATTACAATTAAAAAGATAATGTTGTGTCATGCATAATGTAGATATGCAAGAAGTTTGGTTAATGAAATACATTGACAAAGTAATAAAAAATAGACATATCTCTATGGTTTCTCAAGTCATTTTTATTAAGATTGAAACAGTTAACTGGATGATACTCTCCTCTACTTTCATTTTCCACTCAATGAAAAAAATATTTAAGAAACAACACTGTAAATGTAACTTATACATTATTTGTCATTTTTAAATACTGAAAGCATTATTTCATTCAATACTATAAAAATAACTTTACAAGATTTATTGTTGCTATTATTATGTAGGTTTGTATACTTCTATAGCTTTCATGAATATTTTGGTAGAATATCACATAATATATTTCTTTGATAATATCGATATATAATATGATAAAATCTTAGACATGCTAAAAATAGCATGGGGAAATTTTTTTGCTGCACTGGTATAATTCCATCAACCCTATTCAAATTCAAGAGATGACAGCAAAGGAAACACCGACAATAAAGATCACCCTTGAGGGTATTTAGAAGAAAATTCATCATCTATAAACCTGGAGTGATAACAGCCATTAACCATAAGGGATGTAAATGTGCTCCTTGTCAATTTTCCAAAAGAGAAAATGAATTTACTGAAAAGATAAACTGTTACTGACAGGTAAAGAAGACAGTCTTATCACTGACCAGATTAATCATTAACAAGTATTGAAAGACCAGTGTTCCAGGACGATTTTCAGAAATACTGAATAATTTTGTCTAAAATAAATTTAAGTAGATGTTACTATGCATAACAGCAAGGAAACATGCCTTATAAATAAATGGAAAATATCTCAAAAGTGAAAGCAATTTTTATATATTCAAAACATAAAATGTTTTGGGAGGGAGATAAGGGATAAAAGACTACACATTGGGTACAGTGTACACTGCTCTGGTGATATGTGCACCAAAATCTCCGAAATCACCGCTAAAAAACTTACTCGTGTAACCAGGCACCACCTGTTCCCCAAAACCAATTGAAATAAAAAAGGAAAATTAAAAAAAAAAAAAGCAGAAAATGTTTAATGTACATAGTCATGCTTGAAAAGTCAGATGAATAAACTTTTCTTCTGCTAACAAACAAACGACCTCAGTTTTACAAATCTTACTGATATTTATTGAAGTCACACTTTCTTCTGATCTGTGTGATTTTTGAGAACTACCTGTGTTGTAAGTTGGTCTTTTATTGTTTCCTAGGGTTTTCCACCTATCTGAAGTCATGCTTCATTTTGGCATATCCTTAGAAGAATATATTCTGCCTGGACCCCTGTGTCATCTCATGTCAGTTCAGTACGTGGCCCTGGTAGGCATCTTGCTGTCACGTACCCTTCCACTTCTAGCAGATGTGTGTTGTTACAAGAGTCACGTATCTATCACAGGCTGCTTTTCAGGCCCTTAGTTTAGATGATCGTGTTGTGTCTTTTAAAGCTAATGTGAGTCCGGTTTATGATTCAGGCTTATGAAACAGCTTTGAAAACCAAATAAGCCTGTGGAGTGTCAATTATTATTTTGTTTCTTTCTTGCTGAAACAAAACAGATAGATTATAAAACTAATCCGGCCAAGCATAGTGGCTCATGCCTGTAATTCCAGCACTTTGGGAGGCCAAGGAAGGCGGATCACCTGAGGTCGGGAGTTCGAGGCCAGCCTGACCAACACGGAGAAAACCCGCGTCTACTAAAAATACAAAATAAGCCAGGCGTGGTGTGAGGCATCTGTAATCCCAGCTACTAGGGAGACTGAGGCAGGAGAATCGCTTGAACCCAGGAGGAGTAGGTTGTCGTGAGCCGAAATCACATCGCTGCACTCCATCCTGGGCAACAAGAGAAAACTCTGTCCCAAAAACAACAATAACAAAAAAACCCCTGAAAATACTGACCTTTCCTAACAGTCTGATCTACTGCTGGAGGACAGCAACTATAGTTACACAATGAATTGCTTAAATTATATTGAAATAATGGTTATATCTCCAGCAGAATAGAGCACAATTTCAACTACATAGAGTAAAACTAAAATTTAAGTAATAAAAATTAAGAAAGCAAAAATATACATTTCAAAGATGATGAAAAAAATGAATAGATTGGCCGGGCGCGGTGGCTCAAGCCTGTAATCCCAGCACTTTGGGAGGCCGAGACGGGCGGATCACGAGGTCAGGAGATCGAGACCATCCTGGCTAACACTGTGAAACCCCGTCTCTACTAAAAAATAGCAAAAAATAGCCGGGCGAGGTGGCGGGCGCCTGTAGTTCCAGCTACTCTGGAGGCTGAGGCAGAATGGCGTAAACCCGGGAGGCGGAGCTTGCAGGGAGCTGAGATCCGGCCACTGCACTCCAGCCTGGGCGACAGAGCGAGACTCCGTCTCAAAAAAAAAAAAAAAAAAAAAAAAAAAAAAAAAAAAAAAAAAAAAGAATAGATTAACAACACATAAAAGCATACTGAGCTGAGCCTAACAAAATGTATATTAAGTGCTCAGGATATGTTCTTATACACTCAGAATATTTGAAAATAAGCAATCTTTTCATTCAAAACAGTAGTGAGAATATGAAACAAAAGAAATACATACGCGTCCCTGATGAGCCTGTAAATCCGTTCCACTTACTTGTTATCATGAAAATTTGACATTCTTTATTAAAGTTAAGCAAGCTTTAAGTCGCAAAAGCAATTTCACTTCTAGGTATATGAGATAAATCATTGTATGTCCACCAGAAAGGGTATATCATAACAAAATAAACAAACAACTAGAAAAAAACATATTACAAGGAAAAAGGATTGATGAATTGTGATTTACAATGGAATATTTATACTACAGTAAAAACTAATGAACTATAACTACGTACATCAAGATGGATGAACCATTAAAATGCAATGTTCATTGTTTTAAAAAACCTAAGAAAAATGCACATGGAATAATACCATTTACATAATGCTTAAATACAGGCAAAACCATAAAGAAAAGGAAGAAAATGATAATATACGGAATGATTTTTTTTTTTAATCTGGATTTAAAAAGTTACCTCTGGATTACAAAGAGAGAAGACATCATATAAAAAGAGTACACAGGGCTTACCAGACATGAAATATACTTCTTCTTAAGCCAGGTGAGGTACTTAAAATTTACTGGTGTCAGTGTTGTTATTACTTATTGCTATTGAACCAATTCATTTATTTGATGTAAATTATACATTTTTAAAAAGTAAAGCTTAAAATAAAGCCTCATATATTCTAATAATTCAACTAATGTATATTAAGCACATAATATGTAGGAACAGTGGTAGATAATTTCATATAGTTACTCCTATTTATTGTTTTATCAATTTTATTACAATGCCAATTATAATTTCAAATTTTAGTGAAATTGATAATAAAAAGAAATAATTATACCACTGCTACTACACTACTATTATGCTAGTTTTTCTCTCTTTCTTTCCTTCTCTCTCTCTTTCCATGTATGTATTTCGTGTGTTACATTCTTTGAAGTCACAAAATGTAGATATTATTCCTTGCCCCTTGTAAATGAGGAAATTGATTCTCATCACATTGCTATTAAGCATAAAGTTAGAAGTTGTATTTAGATATTTCTAAGGTCAATTTACAAATTATACTCACAGTCTTAAACAATGCATCTTAATCATCAAAACAGAATTAATGTTGGCTGGGTGTTGTGGCACGTGTCTTTAGTCCCAGCCACTTGAGAGATTGAGTCAGGAGGATCACTTGAACTCAGGAGTTCAAGACCAGCCTGGGCAACATAGTGACATAGCAAGACTCTGTCTCTAAAAAAAATTAAAATTAAAATTAAAATTAAATCCAAAAATGTATAATTAATTTTTCTTTTGAAATGTTGTTTTCTGAAGTAATTATAATTTGTAAAATAAGTCAGAAATAATTACTTATACCTCCCTTATACAGAGGGAGAAAAGAAAATCTCGCTTTCCCTGTCCCATGTATCATAGCTCCTTATAGCCTGATAATTGGTCATTTCACCTAGGACACTGAACAAACTACTTTTTAATAATTGCCACCTTCCCAACCTCATCCCTTATCATGAATTTTAAGGAAAAGCTGTTTGTTTCTAAAGCAGTTTGTGTTTATGACTGATACTGGGAATCAGTTTCAATAATTCTTTGGTTATTTCTGATTCACTATACACCACAGCCTAAAATTTTCAGAAACGTCTAAGATGAAGTCAGTGCCTATAGCGTTCAATCAATTATCTCATGATGTGGTGAGATTTTAAACAAACACACAAACATAATTCTTTTTTTTTTTTTTTTCGGAGACGGAGTTTTGCTCTCGTTGCCCAGGCTGGAGTGCAATGGTGCCATCTTGGCTCAACGCAACCTCAGCCTCCCAAGTAGCTGGGATTAGAGCACGCACCACCATACTCGGCTAATTTTGTATTTTTTAGTAGAGATGGGGTTTCTCCATGTTGGTCAGGCTGGTCTCGAACTCTTGACCTTGGGTGATCCACCCGTCTTGGCCTCCCAAAGTACTGGGATTATAGGTGTGAGCCACCGCGCCCAGCCACAGACATAATTCTTTAAGGGAAGTGTACTAGCCACCAAAAACACCCTTAAAAGTCCTTACTGTCCACTGTATTCATAAAATTATTTCACTAAATGTTTCATTAACATTTTAGCCGTTAAGAAAGGATGTATTTCTATTTAACAGTAGCTATGCTGATATCAGCTCACCGATAATTTAATACTTTACACCAATCCACAGTAGTGTGCTTGAGGTTTTTTTTTTTTTTTTTTCTGCTTGTTCTTCCTTTCTGAGCACATTTTTGAGTGATAGAACAATTTGAGGCTAGAAGAGATTATTTCAGGGGATCTTGGTCTCACCATAAAAGTCATAGTGAAATGCAGTCACAGTCTCAAATCTCAAGAAGGTCAATTGCATAACTCAAACTTTAGTGCTAGGTAAATTAATGTTGTGTGCATGGCTTTGCAGGAGACCTTGAATGAATTCTTCATATGGTTATGACAAGTGTTTTTAATTATGAAAAATGATAGTATATTTGGTACATTTTCAAAGAATTACAGGAGTATTTTCTCCCTTAGGAGAAATCTCAATTGAAATACTGAATAAATAATAATAGGAAAATTATCAATCTCGAGTTAAGAAGGGCAAAAGTTACACTCTCTGCCGAAAACAGTATAGGATAATATATAGGTATGTATATAATGTTTTATATAATACAATATCACATACAAAATGCATCTATCCATACATATATTTACATATACAGAGACACATATAGTGAGGGGCTGCCACTCATTATACATAATGATAGTGTAGGAGGGGAATTAATGGTTATTTCATATGAGAATGCAGATTGCACTGCATTGCTATTGCTAGACTTCCTATGAAAGTCTGTGTGAGCTTTGGTTGGTGCAGTATTTCTATGATAATACACCATAATCCCAAGGGAAGTTAGAAAGAGAAATTTGGTTGATGATGAAATAATCATGACAGAATGTATTTTTTAACCTGAAAAGGTTTATGGGTATAATTTAAATTATATTTATATTACTGTCAGCAAAACACATGTAGAAATCTTTATTATCTCATTAGCACATTGTCTTCTCTAAAATAAGCCTGATTCAACCAACAGATGATAAATCACATGTAGGATTTAGGCATGTTTTATTCCCCAAGAATACATCCAAAAAGGTTTATTTTATTAACAGATCATCTCCCACTCTAATAGTTAAAGAAATACTTTTAATTTAAGTTGTCATAATATGCATGGCCTTTTCACGGTACCTAATGATTATTTTAGTTAAGCTAAAGCAAAATGTGATGATAAGCAATACAAATTAGAATATTTTAAGTGCATAATGGCTCTATCAAAAATGGAAAACTTTAAAAATGGCCCATAAATTTAATAAGGAAATCAAAAAATTTCAATTTCAATTTTCCTTAATCTACATTTGTCTGACTTCCATGTCTTCAAGAATATTATTAATTCACTAACAAGGCAAAGGAAACTTGCAGAAAGAAAAATGAAAATAAAAACAAAACAGGATGAACCGACAACAGAAAAGTATAATGATAAAACAGACATGTGAGATGGTAAGAACTTGGAGAAGAAGGTTTTTGTGAATACAATATAGTACACGAAAATCTTGCAGAATAGGAAATTTGAGGTTGGTTGTTTTTTAAAGATTTAAGCTAGATAGCCTTGGATTTCTGATACCATAATTTATGTTTTATTTTTAGGCTCCCACACCATATCTTTTGACTTCCCAAGCTCTCCTTGGCAGCCATTCTGTTTCTCCCTCTCTTTCTCTGTCTTATTTTTCTCTTTCTTAGACTCCTTTGTACAGTTGTAAAATTCGTTGGGAAGCTAAAGAGAGCCAAAGAGCTTTTGTTTATGCACATTATATATATATATTGATAATTATTATTTAGAAATTAAAACTGAAACCTTTCAAAATATGCATATCTCAATCTATTTGAAATAACAATGAGCACATTACATGTTAACAAAAGTAATCCCACTTCTGAGAATATATTCAAAGGAATTAAAATCAATGCTTTAAAAAGGATACTTGTACTCCCATGTTTATTGCAGCATTATTAAAAATAGCTATGCCATGGAACCAATGAATGGATAAGGAAAATGTGGTATGGTATGTGTACACAAAGGAATATGATTCAACCTCAATAAAGAGGAAAATTCTGTCATTTGCAACAACACAGATGAAACTTGTGATGGTTAATATTGAGTGTCAATTTGATTAGATTGAAGGATGCAAGATATTGTTCCTGGTTGTGTCTGTGAGGGTGTTGCCAGAGGAGATTAACATTTGAGCTACTGGACTGGGAGAGGCAGACCCGCTCTCAGTCCAGGTGGACACCATCTAATCAGCTGCCAGCATGACAAAAATACAGCAGGCAGAAGGTGGAAAAAGCAGACTTGCTGAGTCTTCCAGTTTTTGTCTTTCCTCTGTGCTGGATATTTCCTGTCCTCAAACATCAGACTCCAAGTTCTTCAGCTTTTGGACTCTTGGGCTTACATCAGTGATCTGCTAGGGGATCCTGGACCTTCAGCCACAGACTGAAGACTGCACTGTTGGCTTCTCTACTTTGAGGTTTTGGGACTCGGATTGGACTATTGTGGGACTTCACCTTGTGATTGTGTGAGTCAATACTTCTTAATAAACTTCCCTTCATATATACATCTATACTATTACTTCTGCCCCTCTAGAGAACGTTGACTAGTACAAACCTGAAGGACATTATGCTAAGTGAAATAAGCCAGACAGAGACAGACAAATACTACATGATCTAACTTATTTTTGGGATCTAAAAAGTGGAACTCTTAGAAGTAGAGAATAGAATGATGGCTGCCAGAGGTTAATTGGGAGGGGGAAGAAGGGAAGTGGAAAGTTGTTGGTCAAAGGGTACCAAAAGTTTAAGAGAGACAAGAAAAACAGGTTTTTAGACCTTAATCACTTGCACAGCATAGTGACTATAGCCAGAAAAAATGTATCATATATTTGAAAATAACTAAGGGGGCAAATTTCAAATGTCTCACTACAAAAATGGTATCTGATGTGTTGTACATGATTATCAGCTTGATTTATCATTCCATATTTGATACATATATCACAAAATCTCAATATACCTCGTTAAATGTATACCACAATGAATTGTCAATGAAAATGATATCGATTAAAAATATTTACTAAAAAGTGGCAACATTTTCCAGAAAAAAAGTGGCAATATTTTCCAGAAACAAAAAGTTGACATTATTTTCCATTTTTGCAGATTTCTGTCATGTATGGCTTTATAGAAGACATCTGGAATCTTCTATTTGTTTCTGTATCTAATCTTTCATTCATTAATATATCATGCAGACTCCAGAAAACTCAACTGTACAGTCATGAGAGAACTAAAGTATAAAAAGCTAAATAATATCTTTATTATGATAAAAAGACTTCTGACCTTACAAACCCTCTGAAAAATCTCAGGGAACCCCAGCGGTCTCCACACTACATTTTGAGAACTTTTGCCCCGGGAAACAAATTTAACAAAATATCCAACATTTGCTTCTCCACATTCATATGTTCCTTAAGTCACTTCTCAAGGACAGCTGAGATTACAAGAGAGTTGTTTCGTCTCCATCCAACTCTATCTAAATTGTGATAATCCAGACCTTAAGAGAAATGAAACTCACCCCTGATTATCAGATGGCAGAAGAGATTACAGAGAGTAAATAGTCCAACGTATTCTTTCATCTAGGCACTAAATTCTACTACAAAGAGATTCTCTCTCAGCCAGAGAAAGTTAAGACTGTGGAAATTAGAAGATGCCAGTGTTTTTAAGCAAAAGCTCACTAAATTCGGTATTGATGGAATGTACCTCAAAATAATAAGAGCTATTTATGACAAACCCACAGCTAATATCATACTGAATGGGAAAAAACTGGAAAAATTCCCTTTGAAAACTGGCACAAGACAGGGATGCCCTCTCTCACCACTCCTATTCAACATAATGTTGGAAGTTCTGGCTAGGGCAATCAGGCAAGAGAAAGAAATCAAGGGTATCCAGTTAGGAAAAGAAGAAGTCAAATTGTCCCTGTTTGCAGATGACATGATTGTATATTTAGAAAACCCCATCGTCTCAGCCCAAAATCTCCTTAAGCTGATAAACAACTTCAGCAAAGTCTCAGGATACAAAATTAATGTGCAAAAATCACAAGCATTCTTATACACCAGTAACAGACAAATAGAGAGTCAAATCAGGAATGAACTTCCATTCACAATTGCTTCAAAGAGAATAAAATACCTAGGAATCCAACTTACAAGGGATGTCAAGGACCTCTTCAAGGAGAACTACAAACCACTGCTCAGTGAAATCAAAGAGGACACAAACAAATGGAAGAACACACCATGCTCATGGATAGGAAGAATCAATATTGTGAAAATGGCCATACTGCCCAAGGTTATTTATAGATTCAATGTCATCCCCATCAAGCTACCAATGAGTTTCTTCACAGAATTGGAAAAAACTGCTTTAAAGTTCATATGGAACCAAAAAAGAGCCCGCATTGCCAAGACAATCCTAAGTCAAAAGGACAAAGCTGGAGGCATCACTCTACCTGACTTCAAACTATACAAAAGGCTACAGTAACTAGAGCAACATGGTACTGGTACCAAAACAGAGCTATAGACCAATGGAACAGAACAGAGTCCTCAGAAATAATACCACACATCTACAACCATCTGATCTTTGACAAACCTGACAAAAACAAGAAATGGGGAAAGGATTCCCTATTTAATAAATGGTGCTGGGAAAACTGGCTAACCATATGTGGAAAGCTGAAACTGGATCCCTTCTGTACACTTTATACAAAAATTAATTCGAGATGGATTAAAGACTTAAATGTTAGACCTAAAACCATAAAAACCCTAGAAGAAAACCTAGGCAATACCATTCAGAACATAGGCATGGGAAAGGACTTCATGTCTAAAACACCAAAAGCAATGGCAACAACACCCAAAATTGACAAATGAGATCTAATTAAACTAAAGAGCTTCTGCACAGCAAAAGAAACTACCATCAGAGCGAACAGGCAACCTACAGAATGGGAGAAGAATTTTGCAATCTACTCATCTGACAAAGGGCTAATATCCAGAATCTACAAGGAACTCAAACAAACTTACAAGAAAAAAACAACCCATCAAAAAGTGGGCAAAGGATATGAAGAGACACTTCTCAAAAGAAGATGCTTATGCAGCTAACAGACACTTAAAAAAATGCTCATCATCACTGGCCATCAGAGAAATGCAAATCAAAACTGCAATGAGATACCATGTCACACAAGTTAGAACGGCGATCATTAAAACGTCAGGAAATAACAGGTGCTGGAGAGGATGTGGAGAAATAGGAACAATTTTACACTGTTGGTGGGACTGTAAACTAGTTCAACCATTACGGAAGACAGTGTGGTGATTCCTCAAGGATCTAGAACTAGAAATACCATTTGACCCGGCGATCCCATTACTGGTTATATACCCAAAGGATTGTAAGTCATGCTGCTATAAAGACACATGCACAATAGCAAAGACTTGAAACCAACCCAAATGTCCATCAATGATAGACTGCATTAAGAAAATGTGGCACATATACACCATGGAATACTACACAGACATAAAAAAGGATGAATTCATGTCTGTTGTAGGGACGTGGATGCAGCTGGAAACCTGCATTCTCAGCAAACTATTGCAAGGACAAAAAACCAAACACTGCATGTTCTCACTCACAGGTGGGAATTGAACAATGAAATCATTTGGACACAGGAAGGGGAACATCACACACCAGGGCCTGTCCTGGGGTGGGGGGAGGGGGGAGGGAAAACATTTGGAGATATACCTAATGTAAATGATGAGTTAATGGGTGCAGCACACCAACATGGCACATGTATACATATGTAACAATCCTGCACGTTGTGCACATGTACCCTAGAACTTAAAGTATAATAAAAACAAACAAACAAACAAACAAAAAAAACCCAATCTCATCTTGAATTGTAATCCCCACATGTCAGAGGAGGAGCTTAATGGGAGGTTATTGGATCATGGGGGCATAATTCTCCCTTACTGCTCTAATAACTAGTCAGTTCTCATGAGCTCTGATAGTTTTAAAGTGTGTGGTGGTTTCCTCTCTCTCTGTCTCTCTCTCTTTCCTGCCACCATGTAAGATGTTTCTTGTTTCCCCTTCACCTTCTGTCATGATTTTAAGTTTCCTGAGGTCTCCCTAGTTATGCAGAACTGTGAGTCAATTATGCTTCTTTTCTTTATAAATTACCCCTATAAAAATGAACTAATAGAGCAGACATACTCGATATGAATCTACGTTTTAATTGCAACCAAATGATTCATTTGCCCATAAGAGCACAGAATTCAGCTCTTATTGCATTAGAGTTGAATTCTGTGCTACCTTGAAGCTTATTTTGTTACATACTCTTATCTAACTATTTGATTTTGTGATTTGGCATAGGGGACGTTAAGCTTCCCTTACTCTTGCTGATACCAGGAACACCATTTCACTTGCAGCTCTTCCAACTCGCACTCAGAATCTACAGGAAGCATAGGAATGTCGTTGTTATAAGATGCTATTTATTCCTATATTTTTCTACTGAGTCCTAATGATTTGCAAATCATGTTATCAGAGAAGCTAACATTGAAAGTCGACAGGGAAGTTTCAGACTTTAACACTATGTCATAAATGATTTGCAAATCATTGGGACTCAGCAGAAAAATATAGGAAGGAGTTGGTACCTGGATGGCATTACCAAAAGGCCATTCTTCCTCCTCTATTCCATGGGCATTCTGGCCTTTCATTGTCATTAAGGACCAGAATTTGGTTCACGTTTATATATGTTTGGTTCAAAATAAAATTATGTTTCATTTCTTTGCCCCAAACCTATAAACTCTAGTCCCATGATTATTTCCCAACTATCCATTTATGCATATTAGTTAATCTTTGAATTTCTAGTTGAATATAATCCCTATCTTCCTTACATTAATTTTATATTATTCCACATAGCTAGGTTGAGTTTGCATTCTGATCAACAGTCAAAAATTATAAAGTATAAGGCAACAGAACAATTTTTAAAATTTGTACTATAAAAAGGGAATATATTTTTTAGGAAACTAAGGTATAGAAAAATGATTCAAAGATATTGAGGTTTGAATCACATATTTTTTCAGTCCCCTTAGTTTTTTCCAATAGTGTTATCATAGTGGTTGAATACTTATTCTTTTCTTAGCAATAAATGTACTGTCACATAAAAGACACAGCAAAGTCATTAATTCAACGGATGTTGAAATTCAGTATCACACAGATTGAATTTCTGAGCTTGGTTTTAGCACTTAGCTACATAGTAAAGAGTTATCTTGTTGAGACCAGGAAAGTCCTTGCATATCAATTTGTATTTTGATGTATTTTGAAACTGAAATTTTGTTAACACAATTTAAATTATCAGTGTTACTTGAGGCAGCCATGCTAATCTGCAGTGCTTACATTCGTCATTCCCTGTAAATTTGTTTGTGACAGCAACTGCTTGCCTTCAGAAAGTATTACACTTGGTGGGCACATGAATATCCATAGTTTATAACTTTGTTCCCTGTTTCATTAATACATTCATCGTGCTGATGATTTGTGCATATATATTCAACTCTTTCATTTAATGAATGTTTTGGGGGCCCCAATTAGGTGCTAAATAATATTGTAAGCACATTTATCAGTAGACAAGCAGACTTCTTTGGTTAGAGGAACACAGAAACTAGTCACAGGGGACAAAAATGCCAATTAAATAAGCAGATAAAGGAAATGCTGTTAGAGTAACACAGAATATCAAAGGATAAAGAAGTGCATAAAAAAGCCCTATGAAGGGCAAGAACTCAGAGAGCTGGAGGAAATCTCAGCAACAAAGAGAAATCAATTGTTTGCTGTCGGGGATGCTATTTGATGATTTGCCATCTAAACACATTTATAATAATGCATTATAATTATAATTATACATTATAATTATACGTCAGTATAATCATTCTATTTAAAAAAAAACAAATATAAAATGTTCATAACTGCCAGCCATACATTCAGAAAGGACATTTTTCCTTTTGTCATTATGAGCTATTTTAAACAATGCAAAATACAAAATATAATATGACAGATGCAAAAAACACCCTTTACTAAATTAAATTATTTGGACATATATGCTTCATTCTTTCTCTCAGTAACTTTAAGTAGTAAAATAGCACAAACACTACTAAAGTCTTACCACACACCACTTCTATTCATCACTTTCCCTCCCCAGAAGCAAACATTATCTGAAGTTGATGGATATCCATTCTATGAATATTTCTAATGTTCTCATATATAATATGTTTTAATCCATACAAAAATATACTATTATTTTATAAGTCTTTAGACATTAAACTATTTTAACTATTAGATATATAAATTTGCATAAAATTTAACATCATATTCTGCAATTATTGTTATAAAATTATATATTTATTATAAATTTTAGAACTTTATATATACATGCACATCTACAATATTCACTGTAACTTCTGTATAGTGTTCCCTTTTAAGGTGATTTAGAAAGTCTTTCTATTACTGAAAAATAGGTTTTATTAGCATGTTTTATTTTTATAATTAGTGTTCATAGAAGAAGCTCAATTACAGATTCTTCATATGTTCAATAGTCCTCTAGGACAGAATCAACAGTGAAATTACTGGGCAGCAAAGTTTGAGTAGCAAATTCCCTAAGTATTATCATAATATTTTTCTCCAAAATGTAATATAATCTTATTTATTTTTATTTTATTTTTTCCTATTTTTACTTATTATTTTGACACAGGGTGTTGATCTTTCACCCAGGTCAGAGTGCAGTGGCATGCTCACGGTTCACTGCAGTCTTGAAATTCCAGGCTCAAGTGATTCTCCTGTCTCAGTGTCTTAAGCAACTGGGGCTGCTGACACATGCCACCATGACTGGATTTTTTTTTAATTATATTTTTGGAGAGATGGTGTCTCATCATGTTGCACAAGCTGGTCTTAAAGACTTGGCCTCAAGGAATCCTTTCACTTCAGCCTCCCAAAGTGTTGGGATTATAAACATGAGCCACCGTATCCAGAAAATTGTAAATTATATTAGTATCACTATGAAATACTTTATATATTTCTATATTTTATATAAATAAAATTATATATAAATTAATTAATATATTTATATAAATTAAGTTATATATGTAACATGATTATTTTATTGCAAAACATCTTCACGTTAATGTCAATCAAGAATAAAGCATTCTCCTAGATTTTTTCAAAGATAGTTGATATTTTGATACCATTTAACTTTTTAAAATTCTGTCCTCTAAGTTCCTGACAGATTTAACTATTTCGTGAAGATTGTATGTCCAGCAAATTGGCTAAAGTGTTCTCTTTTAGAAATGGTAATAGTTATTCTGTAGGTTCTATTTAGTTTCCAACATATATAATTTCATCATCCATAAATCATAACAATCTTGCATCTTTATATCCTGTCCTTATCAACTTTTATGTTTTTCTTACATTATTATACTAGTTCTGGCTTCCTCTATAATATAAAGTGAAGTGGCAGTTGTGGATATCTTTGATTAATTCTTATTCTTGTAGTTAAACTTTTAATCCTTTGATGATAATTAGTTGACTTTTTTCCCTTCATTTCTTTTATATATATTTTTTTGTTTGTTATATTTTTGTAGATGCACTTCAATCCCTAACTTTCTGAGAGCTATTTTCATAAAACTTATGTTGAATTTATTAAAGACCTTTAAGATCTTTGGTGCATTTATTGATAAGATCATATTTTTTTTTTTTTTTTTTTTTTTTTTTTTTTTGAGACGGAGTCTCGCTCTGCCGCCCAGGCTGGAGTGCAGTGGCCGGATCTCAGCTCACTGCAAGCTCCGCCTCCCGGGTTCCCGCCATTCTCCTGCCTCAGCCTCCCGAGTAGCTGGGACTACAGGCGCCCGCCAGGTCGCCCGGCTAGTTTTTTGTATTTTTAGTAGAGACGGGGTTTCACCATGTTAGCCAGGATGGTCTCGATCTCCTGACCTCGTGATCCGCCCGTCTCGGCCTCCCAAAGTGCTGGGATTACAGGCTTGAGCCACCGCGCCCGGCCGATAAGATCATATTTTATCTCCTTCACATTATTTACATGCTACCTTGCATTAACATATTTATGGATATAAAACCAAGTTTCACTTCACCATTAGAATTTATTCAGCCAATGATGCATGATGATGTGTAATGCATGTGTCTAAATGTGTGTGTGCATTTTAATGTTGATTCAGTGGGTTTGTTAATATTTTAAAGGGTTTTAATTTTACCTTAATTGAAATTGCTTCATAAGTTTCTTTACATTATAATTGTGTTTATTGTTGAACATGTCTTATTTTCCATAAGAGAGGTTGCTTATTTTTTGTGTAATTGTGTATACATTGCTGGGTGTATTTTAAGATAATAATTCATTTTCTTACTAATTCATTTTTCACTTAATTCTGTTAATAAATTTAGGCCTTTAATTGAATAGTATATATTTATATTTTTCTTCTTGGGTGGAATTTTAAGATGTCCATTTTATAACATCAATTTTGTGTTAATCCAAATGGTTTAATTTAGATTAACTCAATGGAAATCACTGAGCAAACTCAATGGAAATCACTGACCTTATGTGACACCAGTCTTCAGGAATGATTCAAATAATAAGGCAAACCTCAGAAATAGATGAAAAATACTTGTCCTGAAGGATCAAAATACTGCCACATTCAGTTTCCAAAATTTATTTTTCTCCTGTCCTCGGATTCCTTTTTATTTCAGATAAACAGGAGAGATTGAAACAATCCATGGAAAAACAATGACACAAATAAAGCCATTTAGTTTGACTTCATTTGAGATTCCACTAATTACACAGTTGTAATGATGACCTGTCATCACCGTTAGCCCTGCCACATATATTCATAAGGCATGGGATGGTTCTTACTTTTTGTTTTTAATAAGCATTTGAGACACACTAGATATACCACACTATGTATGTTTTATATATAGGGACTCCTAAAATCTTATGCTACTAAATATCATCAATATATTATGAAAGTAATCTTTTTAGGATTGTTTTTATGTGTTAGCAAGAGTAATTTGTCTAGGTTATTCATTCCTTCAGGCATCTCTTTTCAATGAAAGGGTGAGTCAGGTCCTTACCACTCATTTGACTTTACTTATTATCTCCTTGCCACATATTTCTCAGTTATTTTGGATAATTTGTTTTACATGACATTTTATGATATTTTATATTAAACAATAATCTACTAAATCCCTAATTGTGTCTTGCATTTGACCTGTCCAATAGAAAGTGATAATTTCCTCTATATGACATGCTAGTTGTAACCATATTCCTTCTTCACGGACTCTTTGATGTTCTCTTAACCACGGAATTATTCTTTTCTTCCATCATTGACAGTTTCTTGAAAATTTATAAATGTATTGATGAAGAGATGTAATTGTGTTCTTTGTTGTTCTAAGGCCAATTTCATTTTTTCCACTGGATACTATTTTTCATAGCTATCAAATCAACTGAAGGCTTCAGATTAGCCACATGAAATATTTTCTAATCTGGAAGATCACTAGCTATATGCATTCACTTCCACTTAGTTCTATTAATAAATCTATAGCCCCTTGTTACACCATGTAGCCACACTGATTTAAATAATGTTTAACACACCATAAATCAGTTAATTTACAGTATCATTTCCTATTTCTTCCCCAAAGAAATAACCTTATTCTATGTACTGCCCATCTTCAGTGATAGGGATGGGGCTAGAGAGTATTATTCAGTATATTTTCTATTTTAATTGCTTTATACAATGTATTAGTCCATTCTCTCATCGCGGTAGAGAACTACCTGAGACTAGATAATTTATAAAGAAAAGAAGTTCAATTGGCTCACTACTCAGTGAGGTATATAAGCTTCTGCTTCTGGGGAGGCCTCAGGAAACTTACAATCATGGTGGAAGGTGAAGGGGAAGCAAGCACATCGTCACATGGATGGCAGGGAGGTGGGGGGAAATGCTACACATTTTCACAACAGCCAGATCTCATTCATTATGACAAGAAGAGCAAGGGGAAAGTACATTCCCATGATTCAAACCTCTTAGCAGGCTTTTCTAACACTGGAATTTGGGTAGAGACACAGAGCCAAGCCATATGATTGATGTAATTGTACCATAGGCATCATGGCACAGGTTTTCAGTGACATCAGCTTCCAAGTATCATTATAAAGCACTCTTTTTTCTCCATAAGAACAGGCTCCCTCACAAGGACAGGCTCTTCAATAATAAGAAAAACATGTTCAATTTTATCCATTGTGCCAATGTGATTAGAGAACAAGAATGTGTCCATTGTCCAGTGACATCTCCCCATAAATGTGCTCTGGTAGTTTAGACTTCTAGCATTGATCCGTAGGAAC
Source organism: Rhinopithecus roxellana (assembly GCF_007565055.1). Classification (NCBI taxonomy): domain Eukaryota; kingdom Metazoa; phylum Chordata; class Mammalia; order Primates; family Cercopithecidae; genus Rhinopithecus; species Rhinopithecus roxellana. The sequence continues at coordinate 110,166,314 of NC_044552.1, read as the reverse complement.
ATTTGTATTGCTTTTCTCAGTGTGGATATTTGCAAGGTCTCATCAGACTTCACAGAGTACACTCACATAAGGTTTTCATTTAAAGGTGAAGGATATAGTGCAGAGAGAGAGAAAGAGTGCAGGAAAGTGTCTGAAGTGAGATCTAAGAGATATCCCATAGCACAAGGTCCCTTCAGGTTCAACCTTTGTGCACATATACTGCACTAAGGTTTTACCTCTGGCTTGAACTACCAAAAACTGTGGCAGAAATCTTGACTTTGGGTCAAGAGCCAGTAAAAGATCTCAGTGGCTTTTTAAGTAGTCAAGACAGGGTTGGCAAAACTACTAGCCTGTTTTAAGTCATCAGCAGAGAAGCTAACATTGAAGGTCGACAGGGAAGTTTCAGACTTTAGCACTACGTCCTAAGTCTCACTGCACTTATCCTGGTTGAGAGTCCAGGCAGATCCAGGCATTCTCCGAGACAAAGCACATTCTCATTTTAGCTTCAGATAAACTCTGTTACCACATTAAATTCTAAAGTGATTAAAGTATCCAATAGACCCTCTTCGGTGAGGGGGCAGCACCCTTCAGGCATTGTTGTCAGCCATGTTGTTCTAGCAACTTGGTGACACATCCAATCCTTTCAAATGTCTTTATTAGCGTCCCAAGCTGACTTCCAACAGTAGCCAATATCCTGGAAAGATCAAATGAATGTCATGAGCTTGGTGGTTGGCCTGAGGATATGGGAGGGACATCACAGCTTCTGTAACAATGACTTTGCCACCCCAACATCTGGCGCAATGCCAAATACATAGTAACTATGTGATAAATAGTTGTTTGCATAATAAAAGAAATACCTCCCTGTTAGGTAGTGTCCCTATCTGATGAATAATGTATGTTTAGTTATAATGACTAGTCTCCAGGAATGTAATTTTTCTGGACATGGTCACCTGAGACTAGCTTTAAAATTTTAGCACAATGGGACCAGCCATGTACTGTTGACATTATACATTCTTGGTTTCAGGACAGTTTGAGAATGCCATGTGCACACAAAACTTTTGTGTATGCCATGTAACAGTCAATCAGGGATATTCTATCCTTAAGTACAACTCAGTCTGATTGTGCCATGAGGTGCCCCTGGAAAGCTTCAAAAGATAATCATTAGTGTTATGTGGCCTCTATATCACTCCTTTGGGGTCATGCAAGCTGTGTAAAAACTGTTCTTATAAGTATTTTTCCACATTCATGGTCTATATATTTGAAGAAGCAAATCAAGCTCTGACATATTGGGCAAGTACAGCAGCTTTCTTTTTCCCATTATATCCAGATATTTGTCTTGGCAGGTGTCACCATAATTTACAGCCACAGTGAAAAAAATTTCTAACTGCAAATCAGCCCCCTACCTATGCAATTCAATGATGGCAGTTCTCTTAGCATACCTGAAAAAAATAACATATTAAAAAAATTTATAACTCATGAGTCACATGGTAGCTTGAGTCAACTCTTGGTCAGTTCAATAATCAGAAGATGTTGAATCTTATCTTTCTTTCAGATTATCCTGGTGGATTTTTAAAGCAGAGCTACCAGCCAGCTTCCTTTCTGTATATGAAAGAAGTGAGGTTGCTCCTCCAGCATTAGCCATCTGTTAGCATCAGATCTGAAAGCAATAAATACAAATATTATTTTTTGCTGTGACACATACTTTTGGGAATAACACCGTTGCCTCCTTCCCTGGAGTGATAACCCATCTGTGAGCCCTTTCATTATTTTCATAATTGCTTGCATTTTTCTTTTATTATCTGTTTAATTCATATTCCCCACTCCCATTCCTGATGTGTTTTTCTTTCGCTGTTGGTTTGGATTGGCTAGGTTGTACTGTTAGTACATTAGTATATGCAGTAACGTCAGTTCCTAGGAAAGTGTAGTAAGATATAGGAGGTAAAAAGAGTTACAGAACTCTCTCTTCCATTTGGTAAAGGGGCTATAATTAGTTAACTCTACCATGATTAGATGGACTGACTTTATGGCCATAATGAAATTCCTTTAGGAATAAATACACTCTGCCAATTGTATATTGATAGTTCTCTCTACTAATACAGGCAATACAGCCATGATTTCAATGAAATTAAATTAGGAAAGATAAAAGAAAAATATTAGATGGGTAATACACAAAGTTATGTACTGCATCATTCCTCATATTTTATTTCAACTGTCCCATTGCAAAAAAATAATTCACTGAAGTGCCCACTACACTGCATCTCCTGTCTTATTTAGTGTGAGGATATAGTTTTTCACCAACTTACCCAGCTTTTCCAAAGTTTTTCCACCATCTGTTTAAGCAGCATGTATTTTAATTGTCCATTCTAAATCTAACTTTTGTTTTTAGGCTGATAAAGAATGTGATATGTCCGTGTAATATCATGTTTCTGTGTTGATTTTTTGTACATTAGTGGCAGTGAAATGGTAAAGTGGTAAATAGAATAAAATTATGCAATGAAGTACATAATCTGATAAAGTATATTAAAGTAGGCTAAAATGCTAGACAATTTACAGTTTCAAAACTTCAATTACATTATTTCTTCTTGCTCTCACCATTTGGAGAGCAAAGCCTAGATGAAATATTCTCAGAATTCCAGCACATTCTCTGTGGTCCGTCTTCAAAGTCTACCTTTATTATTTCAGGGCAATTCACCTTCCTCTAAATTCTATAACAACAGTTCCCCACATGAATATTTTGTCAGGTTATCCTGGGCCCATTTGCCTGACTACTCCACCTTTCCACAATATTGTTGGCTCAGGGGTAAGATTATACAAATATCCAAACTATTCAGAGAATACAAAAGTAATACCTCCTCCATCCCTAAATAAATAGTTCACTGCTCTGCTTATTGTGCACATTTGACTTAACTTTCTTCTATCGAAGGTTTATGATCTGCTGGGTACAGCCAAGTCAATTTCAGAAAAAAGCAAGTAGATCTCCAATTTGCGGACTCCCATTGGAGAATCGAGCAGCTTGTTTTAGCTTGGCTAGGAGATGATTACAAAATTTAGAAATAGAACAATGAGTTAGGAGATCCCCAGAGGGATGAAGTCATGGCCCTCAGGCAATCTGTTCATGTTTGTGGTGAATTCACCCTGATCTTCTTTATGTTTCATTGTCTTGAATATAACATATCCATTTTATCAATGAATTCTGCTGAGCAAGCTCCTTCTGTATTTGCATGTTTCTATTACATTTCCCAAAACACACCAGTTATTACCTGTTTCAGGATTATTTTGTATACTTCTATGCTGGGGGCATTTCTACAAATGTCCAGTGAAAAGCTATCAATTATCTTCCAAAAGACTATAATGAATGACTATATCAGGCAGCTTTTGAATCTAAAATCCCAGTGGTCTCTGCTGAGTTGCATTATTCAGTTTCCACCACATACTCCTTATGTGCTTTCTTGTTGCAGTCACTTTTAAAATCATCTGAGCAGTCAGGTCATAAGATCTCAGTGGGAAAGCCTGAGCTGTAAAACTTTGTGAAGCATTTAATGCCTGTTTCTGTTCAAAGTCCCACTCAAATTCACATTTCTTTCTGGTGAGTTTGTGAATAGAGGTCAGCAGTATTTCTAAATGGGCAATGTGATTTTGTCCAAACCCAAACGGTCCCACCAGTCCCTGGGTTTCCTCTTTAGTGGCACTGTAAGAAATAATTTATTCCTCAAAGTTCAAGGGATGTTTCCAGGTACTTCTACCCATGTTGTTACAAAACACATCATGAACGGGGTTGTACTTTAAATTTATCTGAATGTGGATCCACTCTTTAGTGGTCATATGAGTGACTACTAAATTCCTAAATATCTCAGTTCATCCTCTAGGGAATTATCAGAATAGCATTGTAGTACATTACCTTGCTTTTAAAATTTGGCAAGTCCAAGTCCAAGCCTCACTGAACTAGATTAAGATAGTATGCAGGCAAAGTCACTATGCCTTCAGGAAATCCTTAAATATTAAATATCATTTCTAGAAAACGCAAATTTTGCCTTACTGGATTCTAAGACAAAAATTGAGAATAAAGCATTAATCAGGGTACTGTGTTCTACTAATCATCTTTGGCCTTCCTCAGTTCCTGTGTAGTCTTTATTGTATCAGACATGGCTGAGGGACTCTGGAGAACCATTTTCTTTAATCTCTGAAAGTTTGTGATTAGTCTCTATAAATAGTTATTCATATTGTGAATTTCTATGTATGATCTGGCTAGAACACCAGTCTAATAGAAATATTAAATAGGGAGTTAATGGAAAGTATTGTTGTTGTGTTAATTACTTCCAAATATAGCAATGATCTCTTGTTGCATCCTATAAAGCTTAATGTTTACGATAGGTAAATATGGGATATTTTGAAGTCTCCCTTCAGCATGTCCATTTAAAATTGGATGAAAAGCAGACAGTTGACATTCCATATGAAGATGGAAAAGGCAGAGCCTTCCATTTGCACCTATTTTTTTTTCAATTATGCATCCAGGTAATGGGAATACAAACAAGAAAACTGTTTACAGTCAATTTTTGAATCATACATTTCCTATGACTTTATCCATCACCATGAAATCTTCAAGTATCAACTTTGGGACATGAAGAGTACCAAAAAATTAATCACAAAAAGTTTTTCACACTAACCTGAGGTTGTTTGGGAATGTCTCCCAGCCCAAGTGTTGGGAAAGTACATCCTGTTCTACCTTTTTCAGTTTTAATCGTTTTAAGATACCCTGGTTTTAGTTTAGGGGATAAATTCAACTTTCTGTTAAAGAATTTTCCACTGTAAATTCTAATCCTCATAATTAGATTAAAATACATTCACACTGAAGTCTAAAGAGCTATTTCAATAGGAGATTTAAGAGGTATCTTTGGGTCTTTCTTTGTTATCCATGACCTTGAGAGTTCTGAACGATTAAGAGCAGGTTTTTGTAAAGTGCGCTTCCATTTGGATGTGTCTGGCGTTTACTCATAATTAGACAGGGGTTGTGGGTTTTGGTGAAGAATACCATAAAGGTGAGTGCTCATCTCATTTCATCTGATCAAGAGGCACATAATATTTACATGCCTTATCACTGTTGATGTTAATCTTTATCACTTGGTTAAAGTTCTGTTTGACAGGTTTATCCATGGTGAAGTTACTAGTTTTTTCCTTTTTCCATGATCGATTCAAAAGGGTGAAAAACTGTGACCCATAAGCCAAATATGGCTTACCATTCATTTTTGTAAATGAACTTGTTACTGAAACATTGCCATATCCATTAGTTTATGTTTTATTGAAGCTTTGAAACATTTCTACAATAACAGAGTTGGGTATTTGTCACAGAGATCTCTGGCATGCAAAGTTAAAAATATTTAACATCTCCTTTTAAATATAAGGTTTTTCAGAGCCTGCTTATTCTTTGAAAGCAAGTCACAAAATCAAGCACACCTTCAAGAGGAGGAGAAGCATCCTGGAAGAAGAGGTATCTATAATGTTATTTGGAAGTTGTACGAAATTACATTAGTCTCTCTCATTTATTTTTCCATTTATTTCTATCAGTATAGGCTCATGGATATTTATTCTATTCTGTGTGTTAAAATCCAGTAGTAATATTATTCATTATGTGGTTCAAATTGTGTCAGTTTTCATCATCAGAAAGGCTTTCAAGTTTTCAGGTGTACTCCAGTGTGTTTTTGATATCCATTTTTGGGGGAGGGGACTATAAGATGCTCCAGAATTGTCTTATATAATCTCTTCCCCAGTACTAAAATCAACCATCTTGCCAAAGACCTCTGGTTTCTTTCAATAGAAAATGGTACTTGGAAACCAAGATATGACCATATATACCAATATATTTATACTTATTATGTGGTAACTGATCTGGATATACATGTTAAAATAAACTTTTAATTTTATTTTATATAATATATATTATGTTTATAACATAAAATAAATAAGCTTTTAATTTATTTTTCATATTGATATTTTCGACTCTATGAACAACAGAGTTAATATGAGACAACATTTTTTGCTTATTTGTAACTTCTTTCTCTAACAGCAAAAACTTGCGTCTAGTATCAAATTTTCTTTCAAATATTTGTTAACCTAGTTTACATGTAAAGTGGTTTTGGTATTAATAACTGGCATATCTAATAGAAAAAAATTTACCAACTAGAACACAGGGTTTACTTTTCTTTTGTTTTGGCATAGTTGTTTTATTTTCTGTTTCTCCTATCTAAATACACTTGCCATTTCTAGAAGCCTATTTAAAGAGGATTCATTTTTTTTTTTTTTGATTTTTTTTTCCTTTTTGTAAGAGACTAGGTCTTGCTCTGTTACCCAGGCTGTGTGCAATGGCACAATCATAGTTCACTGCAACTTCGGACTCCCATACTCAAGTGATTCTCCAGCCTCAGCCTCCTGAGTAACTGGGACAGGTGAATGCCACCATGCCTGGCTCATTTTTAAGTTTTTTGTTGAGATGAGGTATCCTATGTTGTCCAGGCTGGTCTCAGAACTCCTGGCTTCAAGTAATTCTCCAGCCACACCCTCTCAAAGTGCTGGGATTTCAGGCATGAACCACCATACCTACCCAATTAATATTTTCTTCTTGTTTTTTTTGTTTTTTGTTTTGAGACGGAGTCTCGCTCTGTTGCCCAGGCTGGAGTGCAGTGGCTGGATCTCAGCTCACTGCAAGCTCCGCCTCCCGGGTTTACACCATTCTCCTGCCTCAGCCTCCCAAGTAGCTGGGACTACAGGCGCCCGCCAACTCGCCCGGCTAGTTTTTTTGTATTTTTTAGTAGAGACGGGGTTTCGCCGTGTTAGCTAGGTTGGTCTCGATCTCCTGACCTCGCGATCCACCCGTCTCGGCCTCCCAAAGTGCTGGGATTACAGGCTTGAGCCACCGCGCCCGGCCATAGACAACCTCCATAGGAATTCAGAGTAAGAATAAATGAGTCCACTAAATAACCAACAAAAACTAGCAAAACAGTTGCAGTCTCAGAAGAAAATGAAAATGTTAAGGCAAAAGTCTAAATACAATTCCCAGAATTAGTTATATACATATATATGTATATATATTTTATATAAGTATATAGGTGCTTATGCCATGCACAGTAGGCTGACGGACTGCACGTTCCCCTTGTACTTGATGAAACTGATCATAAAATAAGAAACTACATTCAATGTCAAAAGGTGAGGATGGCTTGCAAGTGGCTATGACTAAAATTTCCAAGTATAAGACTTGCCATATAGCTGGCAATTGGATTACATTGAACATCTACCAGTAGCCTTAAGAGGTTATAAGAAGGTATTAACTTGGGTTCTTAATCTACTGTAGAATTTTCTTACCTTATAAAAGAAGTTACCTCTAATAATATGTTTAAAAGGTTGAAACCGATAATTTTCTATCAGTTAATCCCATCTGCTTACATTTCTTCCAAAGTTCAGATTTCACAGACACCAATAGGCATTTCCCAAATTGGAAAGTAAAGAGAAAGATAGATGTTGTCTCATAGAATAATAATAATGGATTACTCAAGCACAGGTTACTTGAAACTGCTGGTAAAGTATGGATTGGGTGGTTAAGTGAATGTGTACCAAAAAAAAAAAAAAAAAAAACAAAAAAAAAAACTAGATATGAGGACTTCTTTTAGCTATCACATATAAAGATTTTGGATACAGTCATTCTTATACTTACATAAAGAAAAAGCTAAGAGAAGTGAAATCAACAACTTTCCTTAAACTTATTAGATCACTGAGGTCACAGGACAAAAATGTCACCCTAAAATGTGAAAACGCAGTCAATTCCAGAAGTCATAGCCAAGTTATGTTTACTTCAGCGAACCTGGTGGAGCCATCAATTGGTAGTAAAATTTAAATGGTAATTTTGATGATGTGCCATACTAGTCTGCATGTTGGGACAGGTTTGAGATGGAGGAACTACTAAGAACTTCAGTCTTAAGGAGGCCCATACACTTTAGTAGATTTTACTTCTAGAAACTCCACCAAATTCTCATAATGAAGAATTTAAAGAGATCTCCTCATGGTGCTGGTGGAGAAAAGGGAAGAGTAAACATTTTGAAATAAAATCAGATCCTTCTTCATAACACAGGCCTATTCTCCAAGGGAAAAGAGTTTAGCAGGGTTTTTTTGTTTGTTTTGTTTTGTTTTGTTTCTGAGATGGAGTCTTACTCTGTTTTCCAGGCTGGAATACACTTTTGTGATCTTGACTCACTGCAACCTCCACCTCCTGGGTTCAAGCTATTCTCCTGCCTCAGCCTCCCTAGTATCTGGGATTACAGGCACCCAACAACACATCTGTCTAATTTTTTGTATTTTTAGTAGATATGGTGTTTCACCATGTTGGCCAAGCTGGTCTTCAACTCCTGACTTCAAGTGATCTGCCCGCCTTAGTCTCTCAAAGTGCTAGGATTATAGGCATGATCTTCCATGCCCAGCCAGCAGGCCTTTATCTCACCTTGTGAAGAGACATTTATCTCATTCTAGCCCCCCATAGCCTTTTTTTCTCACCTAAGAGTTAGGAAAAGAAAGCTAGCAAACACTTGTGAAGGTCTATGCACACAGCCTAGGAACCCTGATAGAGATTTAATAATAAGATTATAGAATGCTTCCACTCCCCAACAATTTACTTCCTAACCAATAGGGCTCCAGTTAAATAATATTGGATTATGCCAGAAAGAACATCAAGGCAGAGACTCTATGTAAGGAGCGATTCTAAGAGAAACCTAAAGACAAAAATGGAGACAAAAATAAGGGCTAAGAGGGGATTTGAATCCTCTGGCACCTGCAACTACAACAAGGATTCAACTCTGTCTAAGGTTCATTTAGATTAGTATACAATCTCAAACTAAAGTCCTGTTTACCTCAATTTATACTGCATAATACACCGTATCTGACTTTCACCAAACAAGTCATAATCAATGCTAAAAGAAAAATCATAGTCTTAAGAGACGAAGGAAACATTATGATGGCAGTGGAAGCCCACCTGGAGCCACTGCTGCCAACATGCCAGCTGAAGCAGGGGAAGCACAGCTAGGCTACATGCTCCATGGAGCTGATGGGAGCTGGGAGAACCCTCCTGCATGCAACTGCAGCAGCCCAAGTTGCAGATGTGACGTCAGGCATCCCTGTGATCTTGGGGTCTGGGAACAGGTGGGACCTCCTGGGTGAAGCTGCAGCTGCCCAAGTCATGGCTGTGGAATGGCCATATCTGTACTCTTGGGGACACAGAAGACCCCCACTACCCCCAGAGACTTGGAGGAGTCTGCTTCTGCTGCCTGGCTGCAACCTACTCCCAGCACCTACCCTGATCTTGTACCAAGGTTGGGGCTGAGCAGCCAGGGTGCTGTTGCAGCCCAAACAGGTGTGCGTACACTCAGGGCAATGTTTACACACCAACTCTCTTGCACTTCAGCCCCCTCTAGACTTTGGGCATAGACAAGCATGAAAGGGAGGCAGAGGTTGTGCTGAGGGCAGCTTTGTACTGGTCTGCAGGCGCCCCTTGGCATAAACATCCTGGGTGCCGTGAACAGCAGCAGAAGGCAGACAGGCTTCTGAAAAGAAGAGGGTGTGTCCTTGGTGAGGCCCCACCTTCAAGCTGGGGAGGGCCTGAAGCCTGGGGGCCAGACTGCCAGTCCCCTGGACTGGAATGGGTACATGTGGTGCTTTTTCCAGCCTGCCTATGGCCACCTGTGGACCAATCAGCATGCACCTCCTCCTGTCTGAAGCCCCTAAGTGCCCCAGACTCAGCCAAACTTGAGCAGATGACAGGTCAATCAACTGCGTAGAGGAGCTACCAATCCCAGGGTCTCCTCTCTGCTGAAAGCTGAACACTCATCAGGACATCCTGTCTGTGGAGAGGAGCTACCCACTGGGGGTATCCTCTGAGCTGTTCTATCACTCAGTAAAGGTTCACTTGACTTTGCTTACCCTCCACTTGACCACATACCTCATTATTCCTGGACAGAGGACAGGAACTCAGGACCTACCAAATGGCAGGGATAAAAGTGATGTAACACAAACAATGCTGAAATGTGCCCTTTGCTTGCCATGTGTGGTTGACAAGAAGGAGAGAGGAGAAAAAGAGAGAAGGGCTGTAGCCCTTTGAAGAGCACAGACCTAGAGCTCCCTGAGTCAATACTTGACACTCTCTTTGGGGCTATGCAGTTGCTGGTGTTTCCAAGCTTCTGGGTGCCACCAAGTTCCCTTGTGCCAGTTGTGGAAGCTGCTTGTGGTACTCCTGGTCCAGGAGCAGACAGCAAGGAGCTGGTGCCTGTGCTGGCACCTGGAGCTGCCTGCCCCACCACAGCCAGAGTGCCTAGCTGTGTGCTGTGACTGGACCCCATGCTTGTTCCTACATCCCTCAATGCTTTGCACCTGGGTCACCTTTGGCAAGGATGGGATTTAGACTGGTAGTGCGAGCTGAGTGCAGCCAGCTAGGCTGAGTGGGTGGAAAGTGTCTGGACGGAGGGAGGGAGGGAACAAAAGAACAAAGGGACTAAAATGGCGCATTTCCGGGTTCTTCATTGTCAACTTTCCACTCCTGGAAAAGGCACAAGTCGACTGCGCAGGTGCAGTCTGACATCTGACGAAGAAAATCGAAACCTACTTAGCGGTGCCTACCGCCCCGCCCCTGACCCGCCTATGTCCTGCCCCCTACCCGCCTATGTCCCCCCCCCAGCCCCACCCGCCTATGTCTCGCCCACTGCCCTCCCACTCCCGGGCCCAGGACATAAAAGCCGCTCCCGGTGGGTGCACAGCTTGAACTTCCTCTGCCCCTCCTCCTACGCGGGACCCAGGAACCTCACCTGAGAACGCCGGAGCGGCTTCCTCCGGCCTTCCGCCACTGGAGACCGGTGAACCTCACCCCTCCTTCACATTGGCAAGTTAATAAAGTTTTCTTTTACCCTGCTTACTTGCCTATTCTCTGGCACTTACTCTGGTGGTCGTCTGGAGCAAATCAGGTGGTACCAAAACCCGGGAGGAGACCCCTCCTCAGGGCCCCCCAAGGTCCGAGGAGCCTCCTCCTTCCATGCCCCAGATGGACCAGGACCTGGACATCGCTTTCCCCACCTCCAAGTCTCCTAGGGGTGAGTACCTTTTGCTTCCCTCTCATATTCCTCGGCCAGAAGTCCTGCGCAGGCCCAAGGCTTTTTTCCGGTCACCAGGTGACCCAGGGAAGTTCCCAAAGGCAGAGACATCTGCCAAAAGGAACTCCATTCCGTTCGTGGGAGACTCGTCCAGGACAGAGACGTCCGCCTGGAGGTAATCTCCATTCTGGCTCCAGGAGCCTCTCGCTGGTCTCTGGTGGCTCCAAAGGATGCTTTGTAGCCAGGTAGAGTTCGGTTTCCGTTTCCGCCTATAGGCGAGAGGAAGGCAATGGGAAACCCCCAATCCAAAATACCTAGAGACTCCCCTTTAGGGTGTCTTCTAAAAAATCTCAAAACTTTGTAATTAGAACAAGATCTCAGGCGAAAGCGACTGGTGTTCCTCTCCACTGTGGCGTGGCCACAATATAAATTAGGCAATCAGTCTCAATGGCCGCCTGAGGGCACTCTAGACCGTAATATTTTACCGACCTCAGTAGTTTCTGCCAACGCTTAGGCAAGTGGTCCGAAATTAATTATATACAAGGATTTTGGGCCTTGCGTTCTCGTCCGGACCTGTGTAGCCAGTGTTCCTTGGCTCAAGTCATGTTGGCTAAGGATGCAGGCCTAACAAAGTACGAAAAAGAGAAGTCATCTTTCCTGTCTGAGTTGCCGGAAGACCTTACTTCCCCTCTCTCCCTTCCACTCCCGCTGTATACTCCACCTCCCCCTCCCGCTTCGGCCCCACCTTCTCTTTCGGCTCCACCTCCCCCTCCCGCTCTCGCGGTTCTTCCGCCTCCCTCCTCAGCCCCTCCCACCATTGTTGAGGCTACACTTCCCTCCGACCCCTCGGCACTTCTGCCTGGTCATCTTAGTTCGTCTATCTCTGCCCATACCCACTCTAAAGATTGCCTAACTACTCCCACTCCTACTCCCACCCTGTCCAACCCCCCTGCGGTCTTAGCACCCTTGCGTGAGGTGGCTGGAGCAGAGGGCGTAGTTAGAGTTCATGTTCCCTTCTCACTAGCAGATCTTTCAAAGATTAAAAAACGCTTAGGAGATTTTTCTGCCAATCCTACAATTTAAACCAAAGAATTTAGATACCTTTGCCAGGCCTACGATTTAACCTGGCATGATCTCCAGGTTCTTACCTCTACTCTAAACCCTGAGGAGCAAGAGCGCATCCTAGTGGCCTGCCAGGCAGCATGCCAACCAACTACACTTAACAGACCCTGCCTTCCCACTAGGGGAACAAGAAGTCCCCTCTATAGACCCAGACTTGGACTATCAAGTAGGCCAGCCAGGCCGCCAAAGACGAGATATGATGACTCAATGTCTTCTGGCTGGTATGCAGGCAGCCTCAAATAAGGTAGTACATTTTAATAAACTAAAAGAAATTATTCAAGGTCCAGATGAGAACCCGGCCACATTTTTAAACAGGCTAACTGAGGCTTTAATTCAATACATTGGTTAGACCCAGCTTCCCCAGCCGGGGCCACTATTCTAGCATCATATTTTATTTCACAATCGGCCTCGGATATTCGGAAAAAACTCCAAAAGGCAGAGGATGGACCTCAAACTCCTATTCAAGACCTAGTCAAGTCGGCCTTCAAGGTCTATAATTCAAGGGAAGAAATGACTGAGGCCCAACGACAGGCCCTCCTAAAACAAAAGGTACAGCTCCAGACTCAAGCCTTAGTTGCTGCTTTGCAGCCTAGCCGTAACCCAAAACCGGAGAGCAAAACCCCCAGGGGCTCAAAGACAATAAAAGGGGCTTGCTATAAATGCTGGTGACCCAGGGCATTGGGCTGATAGATGTCCCCAGAGTCCCCAACCGCCTGAGCCAATGTGGCCGTGCTACAAGTGCGGAGTAGCTGGACACTGGGCTAAAAAGTGTCCTAACCCTCATCTGCCAACAACTCCTTGTCCAGCGTGCCATGAAGAAGGGCACTGGAAGTCTGACTGCCCCACCCTGAAAATGGGCATGGTGCCTCAACGTGATGTCCCTTCTCAGGACCACGGGAGCTCCTTCCAGCTCTTACATCTGGATGACGACTGAAGGTGCCGGGACTCGGGGACCCCCATCACCCTCGCCAAGCCGCGGGTAGCTCTCCTGGTAGCGGGTAAGACAATTAATTTTTTAATCGACAGCGGGGCTACCTACTCTGTTTTGCCGTCTTTCGAAGGGCCTAGCCTTCCCTCCAATATTTCTGTTGTAGGAGTCAATGGCTCCCTGTCCAGCCCTCAGAAAACCCTACCCCTTAATTGCTGCCTGGCCAACAACTATTTTGCGCACTCGTTCCTCATTATCCCCTCATGCCCCACTCCCCTACTGGGCCGAGATGTTTTAAGTCAACTGAAAGCCTGTATCTCCATCCATACTAGTGCCCCCCACCCCACCTGCCATCTGCTTCTAGTATTGACTAACTCAAAGGACTCCAACAATCTTACTAACCCTTTCCCCGATTTCCCCATTCCTATCAACCTCCAAGTGTGGGACACCTCCACACCTGTTGTGGCGGACCATCATCCACCAATACTTATAAAACTTAAAAACCCATCTCAGTTTCCAACCCGCCCACAGTTCTCTCTCTCTCCACAACACTTACGAGGACTAAAACCAATCATTACTAGGTTACTCAGCCAACACATCCTCATCCCCATTCATTCTCCCTGTAACACCCACTCTGTCATCTGGAAAGAGAGAGGGTTCCTAACCACCAGTGGCACCCCTATAGTCAACAAAAAACAGATAATCAAACTGCTAGACTCTTTATCAGTGCCTTCCAGAGCAGCCATCATACACTGTAAAGGTCATCAGACTCCATCTAACTCGGTGGTGGCTGGCAATAACTTTGCTGACACCACTGCCGAGTCGGCAGCTGGATTCTCCACTCCCATGCTTCCCTCTATTTGTTTTCTCTCTCCTCAATATACCCCTACTTATACCCAAGAGGAAAAGACCAAGCTATTACAAGATCCAACAGCCAAACTAGCCGCAGACAATTGGATTTACCTCAATAATAAATTAGTTATTCCTGAAACTGAACTCCACACCATTCTAAAAGACATACATAATTCCCTACACATAGGACCCAAAGCTTTATATAATCTCCTAAGCCCCCTCATTCACTGCCCCACACTCATGAAACACCTAATTATAATCAACCGACAGTGCTCCACATGTCTCAAGACAAACCCTCAAGGCGCATTGTGCAATCCCCATCTGAGCCATCAACTCAGAGGGCACCAACCAGGCGAAGATAGGCAAATTGACTTTACCCACATGCCAAGGCATAAAAAATTCAAATATATCTTAACTCTCATTGATACTTTTTCAGGATGGATAGAAGCCTATCCTACTACAGGAGAAACCACCAATATAGTTGCCTCCATACTCATTGAACACATTATTCCTAGGTTTGGCCTCCTGCTCACTCTTCAGTCTGACATCGGCCCAGCATTCATCTCCAAAGTAGTCCAGCAAGTGACGACCTTTCTACACATTACCTGGAAACTCCACATCCCTTATAGACCTCAGTCCTCCAGTAAAGTAGAGAAGGACCAATGGGCTCATTAAGCAGTAACTCACCAAACTCTCCGTCGAGACTCGACAATCGTGGGTAACTCTCCTTCCCCTGGCCCTAACCCAGCTGCAAGCAGCCCCACAGAGTCCAACAGGCCTCAGTCCGTTTGAATTAGTTTACGGCCGGCCCCTCACCCTCCAGCAGTTACCCACCCTTTCTTCCCCGCTGGCAACTTATCTCCCATACCTCACCCTCTTGAGACAACTCCTGAGACAACATGCAGAAATAGCACACCCCTCTCCAACAGACACCTATAGCCCACATCTCTCTCTCAGCCCAGGATACGAAGCACACTTAAAAGATATCCAAGCCAAAGATCTTCAGCCCAGGTGGAAAGGCCCCTATACGGTCCTCCTATCCACATACACAGCAGCCAAACTTCTAGGACAAATGCACTGGGTCCAAATATCACAATTAAAAAAGGCCCCCACCAAAGACAATCAGTGGACATCTACTAGACTTACCCCTACCCACCTCAAATTCACCAAACTCCCTCAACCACCACATGTTCCCTGATCTCTTGCGCTTATCCCGATTTCTCGCCATACTCTATATTAACATAACAGAATTCCAATATATTACCCCAGATCCCTACTTGCCTCCAGATAATTGCCCATCATGGTGGATTTCCCACTTACCTTTATAGAACATCTTCAGTGGCAAGGTGTACTCTGTGATTACACTGAAGATGAAGTCTTATCTCATACTTATATCACTATCTTTCTCTTGTATTTCAATCTCTATTACTAACGCAACTTTCATATGGAGATTCTCTATAGTTGAAACTTGGTCACGCAAAAATAAACAGCACTCACAGCTACAAGGCACTGCTGACTGCCCCCCTTCAGGCTGCCAACCTCATCTTACTATAAATTTCACCCTATCGTGTTGCAGTGCAGAGCTAAGGCTCTCTGCTTCCTGCACGATCAGACACATTACAATTGTAAGACTTACTGGAAACAAAAGAACCTAGGATGCCCTTATATTTATTGTAAGAGCCATTATGCAACCTTGAGACAGGAGAAACCCACTGCTGTCTTCAACATTGCGAATCAACGAACCCCCCTTCAATACCAATTAAATATCAAAGACCCATGGGACCCCCGATGGGTAGACGGCGTCAAAGGTGGACTCTACACAGGCTACACAATTCTTAGTTCATACCCCATGGCTACTCTCCTGATAAAAAGAACACTTGTACAGCAAAAATCCCTTCCTCAAAACATACAAGTCCTACAGAATTTAACCTTAGCCATACAATCACAAGAACAGTCCTTACAAGATCAATTACACTCCTCCAATAAGGACCCCTTCTCATGGTTAAAACTAGTCCACCAAGGGTTAAACCTAACACGGGCAGCCAACCTAACAAATCTCTCCCACTCTTTCCTCTGTGCGGCCCTTGAAAGAGCCCCCTTAGTGGCAGTCCCCTTACCTACTGCTTTCAAGGCTACAACTAATTCTACAGGCACCTCCCAAAAACCGTTCTTACTCCACTATACCAAAATCCAGAAAGTCCAATCCTTCCTTTCTGCTACTCTACCCCAAACACCTCCTGGTGTAATTATACCCAGCCACCTGCTAAGACCCAGACGGCTCCCATTGGAGGTTATTTCTGGTGCAACAAAACCCTCTTCAAGGTCCTTAATCACACATCCATCAGTCAATCCCTCTGTGTCCCAGTGTCCTAGTACCTAGTTTAACCTTATATAGCAAAGCAGAAGTAGCTGAACTCATCATACAATTTAACCCTCCTCCTAATGACCTCCAAAAATGGGCTGTCTTCCTTCCCCTAGTCATCGGAGTCTCCCTGGCCTCCTCCTTAGTGGCGTCAGGGCTTGGAACTGGGGCACTTGCCCACTCGGTACAGTCTACCCGATCTCTAGCAGCTCAAATCCAAGAGGCCATAGAGGCTTCAGCTGAAAGCCTGGCCTCTCTACAGCGTCAAATTACCTCAGTGGCCCAAGTAGCAGCACAAAATAGGCGAGCACTAGATTTACTTACTGCCGAAAAAGGAGGAACATGTCTCTTCTTAGGAGAAGAATGCTGCTATTATGTAAATGAGTCAGGCCTAGTAGACACTAACATCCAAACCCTAAACAGGATTAAAGCAGTATTAAAAACCTACAATACCCCCTTCACCCCCGGACCACCGGTATGGCTGCTGCCTGTAATACAGCAGATGCTCCCATTCCTAATTCCCATACTAATCCTCTGTGTTGTCTTATGTTTTGCTCTTCTTTTAATCAAATTTCTCCAAGCCAAAGTTCAAGAGATCACCCGTGTCACCTTCAACCAGATGCTCCTACATCCCTATGTCCAGGTGCCAATCATAGACCCTCATAACAACGCCCCCTAACAGCAGGAAGCAGCTAGACAGACAACGACGCCCCCATCACTATAATCAATAAAAGATTGGACTGTCTGGACGGAGGGAGGGAGGGAACAAAAGAACAAAGGGACTAAAATGGCGCATTTCCAGGTTCCTCATTGTCAACTTTCCCGTGCCCGGGAAAGGCACAGGTTGACTGCGCTGGCGCAGTCTGACATCTGATGAAGAAAATCGAAACCTACCTAGCCGTGCCTACCACCCGCCCCTGACCCGCCTATGTCCCACCCACTGCCCTCCCACTCCTGGGCCCAGGACATAAAAGCCGCTCCCAGCGGGCACGCAGCGCGAACTTCCTCAGCCCTTCCTCCTACGCGGGACCCAGGAACCTCACCCAAGAATGCCAAAGCTACTTCCTCGGCCTCCGCCGCTGGAGACCGGTGAACCTCACCCCTCCTTCACATTGTCAAGTTAATAAAGTTTTCTTTACCCTGCTTACTTGCCTATTCTCTGGCACTTACTCTGGTGGTCGTCTGGAGCAAATCAGAAAGAGCCTAGTGGACCTGAGCAAAGCTGGGGCAAAAGCACCACTGACCACAGAGATTTCAAAATGGAAAACCATCACCTCAAGAATCCCATGACAATTACAACCAGATTCAGAAAAGACTCATATTTTGGAGTTAGCAGATAATAAATTTAAAGTAACTATAGTTAAAATGTCAATAATTATAATAGAAAAATAGTAGACATGTTTCAAGAATAGAGAAGGAAACTCTAAGAATCAAAAGTAAATAATAGAAAACATTGCAATGTAAATAACAACTGTCTTAGGCTAATCAGTAGGCAGAACACAGCAAAGAAGTGAAACTGTGAGGTTAAAGGTCTATAGAAGCTAAAATAAATCAATATACGCTTCCCAAATTAAAAAGTAAAGAAGAAAATATAATTTTTAAAATGGAATCAAACATTCAAACACTGTGGGACCAATTCATAGGTGTATAATATACATACTTGCTATATCAGAAACGAAAAAATAATGGAAGAAAGAAAAAGAAAGAAGAAAAGAAAAATGGAAGGAGGAAGGAAGGAGAGATGGAAAGAAAGAGAAGGACAGAAAGGAAGGAAAGAAAGAAAAAGAAAGAAAGAAATAGAGAAGGAAGGAAGAAGAAGGAAGGAAAGAAGGAAGGAAGGAAGGAAGGAAGGAAGGAAGGAAGGAAGGAAGGAAGGAAGGAAGGAAGGAAGGAAGGAAGGAAGGAAAGGAAAGGAACAGAGGAGGGAGGGAGGGAGAAGAAATATTTGAAGTAAACATTTAAAGACACCATAATGAATTTCCCAGTTTAGTGATGGGCATCAAATCACAGATTGAGCAAGCTCAGTGAACACATCAATTAACATTAATACAAAAATATACTAAGTTAATCATGTTATAATCAAACTACAGAAAGTATAGCACAAAGAGAAAGCATTGAAAGAAGCCAAAGGAAGAGGAAGGATGACCTACAGGGAGGGCAGAAAGAAAACAATATCAGACTTTTCATCAGAAACCACATAAGCAAGAAGAGACTAGAGTGAAATATTTAAAGTGTTGAAAAATAAAACCCCACCAATCTAGAATTCTATATACAGTGAAAATATCCTTCAAAAGTGAAGGATAAATGCAGATTTTCTCAGACAAATCTGAAGGAACCCTAGCACTCAGCGCTGCCATGCAAGAAATGTTAAAAGAGACTCCATCTAAAAAAAATAGAAATTCTTGGGGTCACAGTTTTTTCATCCACTAGAGCGTCATTGTTGTCTTCATCCAACTAATGCTAAGGGAGTTTTAAAGTAATATCCAGTTTTTAAAAGCTTTGACCAGGAAGTGGCACATTATTTTCACTTTCATTGTTTGCTAGAATTAGTTAAATGGGCACATCTCTGTGATTTCAGTACCTAAGTAATAAGTAGCTACTCCTTGATAACATCTTGAAAACATGAAAGGGGTGCAGAAATTTTGGTGGACAAGTGGCTAATTTAGGTACAGGGTATGGTTTACTATGTTGTTATGAATTCAGCATTATAACATCAGCCTTGTTACTGAATTGCTATATAATCCCTGTTTATGGTTTTTTTTAGAACTTAGCTTTAGATTCTTGGTTTATTAGTAAGAAAATGTCAAACTAAATTTCCTGGTTTTTATTTTTATAAATTTAAATTTTTGTTAACCATTTACAAATAAACAAATTAAAGCAAGCATTCAAATTAGGTCTGTACATATTTTTAACCATTGTGTGCTACCATCATTACTAATAATGAGTTAAACATAAAGTAAATCAATTTTAAAACCTATGATTACATTTCATCAAATTAAAATAATCTAGAACATAAATCCTTCTACCCTGTCTTAGTCAATTTTGTGTTGCTATTAAGAAATCCATGAGGGTGGATAGTTTATAAAGAAAAAAATTACTTGACTTATAATTTTTGTGCCTGGAAAAGTTCAATATTGGGCATCTGCATCTCGTGAAAACGTGAGACTGCTTCCACTCATGTGGAAGGTGAAAGGGAGCTGGTATGTGCAGAGATTTCATGGTAAGAAAGGAAACAAGAGGGACAAAGGAGGTGCCAACTTATTTTAAACAATCAGCTCTTGTAAGAACTAATGGAATGAGAACTCTCATTCACTGCCTCCTACCCAGGTAGAACATTAATCTCTTCATGAGAGGTCTGCTTCTTTGACCAAAACACCACCTTCCAACATTGGTTCTCCAAATCTTATGTCCTTCTGACATACAAAATACAATACAATGTCATATCATTCTGTATCAATAGTCCCCAAAAGTCTTAACTTGTTCCAGCATCAACTCTAAAGTCCAAAGTTTCATGTGAGATTCAAGGCAAGTTCCTTTCAGCTACCAGCCTTTAGAATCAATAAAAATTTATTTATTCTTAAGATACAATGATTTTGCAAGCATTGGGTAAACATTTCCTTTTCAAAATGAAGAAGTTGTCCAAAACAAAAGGGTCTCAGTCCCCACACAGGTCCAAAACCCAGCAAGACAGACATTAAATCTGAAGGCTGCAAAATCTTCCTTTATTCCATGTCCCACATCCTGGGAATCCTGGTGTGAGAAGTCGGCTCCCGACGCCTTGATCAGGCTCACCTAATAACTTTGCTGGACACAGCCCAAGTGGCTACTCTCACAGATTGTTGTGAACTACCTGTGGTCTTTGAGAGTCAGAGTGCAGGCTTCCAATGGCTCTATATTTCTCTAATTCTTGGGACTGGAGGGTGGTGGCTCTACTCCCAAACCTCCACTAGGCAATTCTCTAGTAGAAACTCTGAGTTGACTCCACCTCTGTCACTAGCTTCTTCTGGGCACCCAGGTTTTTCAATACATCCTCCAAAATCTAGGTGGAAACCACCAAGCCTCCACCACTCTTGGATCCTGGGAACCTGCAGACTTAACACCACTTGAAACTGTCAGAGCTTATAGCTTTGTGTTTTGAAGCGGTGGACTAAGGAGTTTGTGAAGCCATTTGAGCCATGGGTGAAGCTGTAGTGGCTAGGATGCAGGGAGCAGCATCCCAAGGTGACGCAGGGCAGCAGCATGCCAGGCCTGGCCCCCAAAACCATGCTTTCCTCCTAGTCCTTTGAGCTTGTGATGATAGAGGCATCCTCCAAGATTTCTGAAATGACTTCAGGGCCTTTTTCCCATTTTCTTCGCTATTAAAACTTGACTCCCTTTTAGTCACACTAATCT
The DNA here is from genome assembly GCF_007565055.1 of Rhinopithecus roxellana. Lineage (NCBI taxonomy): Eukaryota > Metazoa > Chordata > Mammalia > Primates > Cercopithecidae > Rhinopithecus > Rhinopithecus roxellana. Next base: position 110,145,565 of record NC_044552.1, on the reverse strand, counting down.
CTTCAGTAAATGGTTGCTCCACAGCATGCTTGGATTCCTGTTCCTAAAATACTATTTTCTTTCCTACCACATGAACAGACTGCATATTTTTAAAATTGTTATTCTCTGCTTTCCTTTCAATTATAAATTCTACCTTTAGATCATTCCTTTGTTGCTATACCTGATTTAAGTGGTTAAAAGTAGCCATACCACTTTTTGAACACTTCGCTACTTGGAAATTTCTTCTGCTATAACTTAGGTCATCCCTCTAAAGTCCAGGTTTCTACGAAGCCTTAGGGCATGAACACAATACAGCCAACTTCTTTGCTACAACATAACGTGAGTGACCTCGGCTCCAGTTCCCAATCAATTCCTTATTTCCATCTGAAATCTCATCAGCATGGCCTTTACTGCTTACATTTCTATCAGCATTTTGGTCACAACCACTTAACCAATTTCAAAGTAGATCTAAATTTTCCCTCATCTTTTTGTCTGCTTCTGAGCCCTTCAAACTCTTCCAGTCTCTGCCCATTACTCAGTTCCAAAGCCACTTCTGCATTTTCAAGTGTCTTTACATCAGTGTCTCACTGCTTGGTACCAATTTTCTGTCTTATACTTTTTTATGTTGTTTTAAAGGAATACATGAAGTGTGTAATTTATAAAAAGGAAAGGTTTACTTGGCTCACAATTCTGATGTCTAGAAAAGTTCAAGATTGGGCATCTGCATCTGGTGAGGGTCTCAGGCTGCTTCCACTCCTTTGGAAGGCAAAGAGGAGCCAGCATGGGCAAAGATCATATGGTGAGAGAGGAAGGAAGAGAGAAAAGGGAGCTTCCAGGTTCTTTTTAACAACCACATCTTATGAGAACCAACAGAGCAAGAACACAGTCACATTCCCCACCCTGTGAGGCATTATAATCTGTTCATGAGGAGTCTGCTCCCATGACTCAAACATCTCCCATTAAGAAGTTACCTCCAACATTGGGATCTAATTTCAACATGAGGCTTCAGAGAATGAACATCTAAATTATAGCCACCCTTGAATATCAGCCAAATCACAGATATTCATAGAATAGGTTGTCTTCATAATCCAAGGGTAGGCAATATTGGATAGTTTATTGGATCCATTGGGTGTCCTGCAGCTGAAATATATTTTCAAGCATTAGGAAATTAGTGAATTGCTCTTATGTCTGAAGAAGTTATTACACTTAGTATTTTAAGACTTCTAAAATTGAGACCTTTCCAAGTAATTATCAGTGGCAATGCTCCTTGTGATTAGACAAAAAGTAGTGAAAAGAGTCTTCTTTCATTAGCTATTTGAAGTTTGAAAGCATTTTAAGGTATAACTGAACTTTTAAACCATAATTTCTTTAGTAGCTAGAGGGTTAAAAGCCTCATTAAGCAATAATGTATACTTTAATGTTCATAAAACATTACACTTTTACTGTTTTTATAACTGTATTGGGAAGGAATTAATGAGTCTTAGTAATTAATTATGTAGTTCTGTTCAATTTAGTTTCTGTAAAAAATGTTTATATTATTCTTAATAAAATCTAATCCATTTGATACTGTGATAAGATCTTAACATAATATATACAAAATACATCCCTTCCTCAGGTTCCAAAACCAATTTACATGTAGATGACACAATTTTATATCTCCTGTAGCATAATTTAATTTGCATTTTCAGAAAGCACAAAATGAGCAGTTTTTCCCATTGGTAAACTACAAAAATGTGTCTTGGTACTTCTCTCATAGTACAAAACTCAATCTGAAAAATAATAATTGAAAAGTTCCTTAGGGATTATAATTGATTTCATGTATAAAGTTGAAAGTAACATATTTATTATTTTCAAATTTATTTTTGAATAAGGATGCACATTACGCTGGTTTTCTTCACTATATTGTGTGCACATGTATGTGTGTGAATGTGTGTGTGTATATGTATACATAACCTATTTTTGTTATAAATTTTTGTAATGCTTTAGAAAACTATTAAAATGTGCTTGTACAACACATATGAGAATTATTTCTTATGGCCTATAAATGATTAATTTGTAATATCATTTCACTCAATAGTAATCAAAATTGTTCACAAGAAACAGAGAACCCAAGCAAAGCATTCTCTAAGAGAATGTCATACATAATATTTTCTAAGCCTGGAAAAATATATCATAATTTTAAAATAATATTTTAAATTTACATGCCACTATTGAAATTATGTAAGAGAATGAGCAACAGATAGACATGTTGAGATTAGTATGTATATTCAATAAATTTTATGTATATGTATTCTAAGTATATAAAATATTTATCATAAAACATTTGTTAACAGAATAATTGTATAATATTAATAATGTGGTCCTATCTGTCATCTATCATGGCTTTCCTCAATATTCTCATCTCATCAATTTCAGTAACTTCTTATGATTTTGTGGGGCACATAATGATGAAATATTTATTATTCTTTTATGCAAGCATATTATAGTATTAAATTGACTATGCAAATTGTTCTGTAATGGCCTTTGAGCCAAGAATAAATAAATAGTACAACAAATTGAAAAGAAGGCTTAGATTTCTTTCTTGAGGACAGGAGAAATTGAATAGTGTCAGATTCTCGAAACATGAATGTAAATTCTATTCTTATTCCCTATCACTACATATTACATTAATATTGAATAATATTAATAATTTTCTTAAGAAATTACAATTTCAATCCAAATCTAATCCAATTGGAACTGGATTTCAGGGGTGATTTAAAGAAATTAAAACATAGTCAGAATTCTTCCAAAAAATAGCCTTCGAGAATGTCAAGATTTGATTCTCCATATGTTTTTCAAATGGAGCAAAACCCAGTGGATTAAAGAATATATTGCAAGATACATATTAAATAAGATAAATAAGTTAAAACATACTATTATACACTAAATAAATATGTGCACTAAATAAGATAAATAAGTTAAAACAAACTATTACATGCTTACTAAAGTAACAAAATTTTTAAAAATTGAGAATCTAAATGAACCTAAGAAAACTTACTGTCAGGTATTATAAATGGACATTTTTTTTCTATTAGGACTCTGAGTTATTAGAAAACCTGAAACAATTTTGAATATTTAGAATGACCTGCTCTTAGTTTGAATGAGTCTAAGCCCCATCTACAACCTACATGATAACCATAAATACAACTCTTAATAGGGTCTGCCATAAGTAAAATGCCCACAGGAGTGGTATGGTACAGTGGTTTTTGATACTTGTTCAATTTATTTATATTGCTCTTTACTGATATCTACTAAATACACCTTCACTCAATTTTGAATTAATAATATGTCTTGAATTTCCCATTTAAAATTTCTATACATATTTTTAAATGAGAAAAATGTAATCACATCATCAATAATATATTTACTGTTTAACTATTATGCTTATTACATAAGTATCTGTGCAACCCATGTTTATATGCATAAAGTATTCAAAACACTATGATGTTACATTGGTGTTTAGTATAAATTATTTGAACTGAATAAACTTGTTGATTCCAAGTAGATTACTATTCATGTGTGATTCCAGAAACTACACAAATTCTTGATATTATTATAATGCAAGAATCATACAAATACAATGATTAAAATAAATTTCTACCAGAATAGCATAATTATGTTTAGTGGAGAGAATAGCAATATGCTTCAGCTTTTATTATGAGGATGTAATTGATGGTTATATTATTAATAGTGCTCATCTTTAAAAATTGCAATTACATTAAAAGAGAGCAAAATGTAAATACTTTATTTAAAATTAATGCAAATGACATAAGGCAAAAAATTCAAATATTCTAATATTGTAAATAGTATTTTAAAATAATTTATATTATTCAATAAAGTTAAAGAGTAAGTTATAATTAAACTATTTGAATTGCAAATCTATATTAGTTTAATTAATAATAAAGATGAATTTTTATACAAATGTCTGAAAAAGTAATAAAGTACTAAACAATTCTATGAAAATCTGTATGTCTTTTCAATAAATAGTATTTGGAGAACTGGATATTCACATGCAAAATACTAAAATTAGACCCATGTCTTACACGTACAAAATTCACTCGAAATAAATCAAAGGCTTAAATGTAACATCTGAAATAATAGAGCTCCTAGAAGAAAACAGAGGGAAAAAACTCCTTGACATTGGTCTTGGCAAAATTTTTTAATATAACATCAAATTCAAAGGCAAAAAGGCAAAACTAAAAAAGTAGGACTACAAAATATGAAGCTTCTGGAAGCAAAAGGAACAACCAACAAAATGAAAAGACAACCTAGGGAATGGGAGAAAATATTTGCAAATTGCATGTTTGATGAAGAGTTAATATTCAAAATATATAAAGAACTCACATAAATTAGTAGTGAACAACCAAATAATTTGTTTTTAAAATGAGCAAAAGACCTCAACATATATTTTTCCAAAAAAGACATAAAACACTCAAATGTTATATGAAAAAGTGTCTAATCATAAGGGAAATGCAAATTAAAACCACAATGAGATATCACCTCACACCTGTTAGGATGGCTATTATCAAAAAGAAAAGAGAAAACCAGTGTTGGCAATGGTGTAGAGGAAAGAAACTCTTGTACACTGCTGGTGGAAATGTAAGTTGGTGCAGCCATTATGGAAAACATTATAAAAGTTCTTCAAAAATCTAAAATAAAACCATCATATGATCCAGCAATCTCACTTAATCAGTATCAGACAGATATCTCCACTCACATGTTCATTGCAGCATTAATCACAGAGGCCAAGGTATGGAAACAACCTAAGTGTCCATCAATAGATGAATAGATTTTAAAATAACAGATAGAGAGGTAGATATATAGAGAGATGATAGACACAATTGAATATTGTCCGATAACACACACAAAAATCCTGTCCTTGTGACTACATGGATGAACCTGGAGGACATGAAGCTCTGTGTAGTAAACCAGACCCAGGAAGACAGATGTTGCATGATCTCACTTATATGTGGAATCTGAAAACACTTAACTCCAAGAAGCAGAGACTAAAAGAGTGGTTCCCAGTGGCTAGGAGTTGCGAAAAATGGGGAGATATTGATCAGTTATCAGATGAATAAGTTCTGGGGATCAAATGTACAGCATGGTGACTATAGTTAATAATACCTAATTGTCTACTTGAAATTCGATAAAATAGCAAAGTTTAAGTGTCCTCATCACACACATACCCACACAACAGATGCATGGCACAGGCACAAGAGTAATGTGGTTTATATTGTATTTTTTAAATAAAAGTTATGATATTCAATGTTATTCAAGTTACTAATAAAATGAATAAATACCATACTTTACACTTGTTAATAGATGTACCTGTATTCAAATTTGAAGTGTAGTGTCAATGATTTAATATTAAACATTATTAATCAGCTGCTATACATGTCATTTCAATATTGTAAATTCAGGCAGTTTTTTTAAAACCTGTAATTGGAATACTAAGAAAAGTAATAAACTTCATGTTTTGCTTTCTTGGAAAACAATACACAGACACTGTAATGTGCAAGAATCTTTTGTGTTCATGATATCTGAGAGACAGCATTTGACAAGTTAAGTATGTGTGTTTTGTTTTGTTTTGTTTGAGATGGAGTCTCTCTCCGTTGCCAGGGTGAAATGCAGTGGCGCGATCTCGGCTCACTGCAACCTCTTCCTCCCGGGTTCAAGCGATTCTTCTGCCTCAGCCTCCCATATAGCTGGGACAACAGGCACGCGCCACCACGCCCAGTTAATTTTTGTATTTTTGGTAGAGATAGGGTTTCACCGTGTTGGCCAGGATAGTCTTGATCTCCTGACCTCGTGATCTGCCCACCTCAGCCTCCCAAAGTGCTGGGATTACAGGCGTGAGCCACTGCGCCCGGCCTGTTTGTTTGTTTTTTAACTAAGCACCCCTACCCTTCAAACTTTTCTATACTCATAACCAGCATCAGTCTACAATGTCAGACGTAAAATTTTTATAATATTTGACTGCATTAGTCTTTTGTTTCAAAAACACAGGACTAGAAATATAAAGATGACTTTGTTGTTAGTCACCCTGTGAGTTGGTGTTTAGGTTACAGGTCATGTTTTGCCAGTGTTGAGTGCCAGATTCCCAGGGACAGTGACATATATAGTTTTCTGATATCTGAACTCTTTCAAATTACAAGAACAGAGCAAATAATCTCCTTGCCCATTTCTAAATGTATATTGCAATGAGAAACTCTAAGTTAGGTTAAAATTGATGTTCAGTTAAATAAACCATATGGTGCCAAGAAATGCTTCACAGAATAAGGTGAAATAAGAGATATCATGCTATTAAGAAAATAATTACTTTCATTTATTGTTCACTATTAAAACCATATGATATATTCATCAAATTTCAAGGTAAACCAGAGTAAGAAATATACCAGAGGATGTGCAATAAGGATACAGTGCTTATGCTTTATGGAAATGCTAGTAGCTATTGGCCACACCTGGGGAAGTTGAAAAGAATACAGAACTGCTTTTAACATATCATGGAAGTCACTGGTAAAGTCACACTGATAACTTTCCTAGCCTATTTAGCAAAAGTAGGCAATTTAACTTTCCATACATGATTTAGCTAAGTTCTTTTTGTTATAATATACTCTGTTAAATTTTCTGTTAACACCAAGATAAAATTGGTAAGATTTTGCAGGCATTAACTTTCCCATTCTAGGTACTCTAATTTTTTTTTTTCCAGAAAATTTAGTAGGTTGTGAATATACCCTCAACATGTAAATTCAACATCCCACAAATTTACTCATCTACAGAATTCATGAAATAAATAATATTTGTAGTGATGTAGAGTTTCATCCATTATGGTTCTTGTGGATATGAAACATGATTCACTATCCAGTTTCTGAAGACCATTCCAATTTTTTTTTTTTTTCAGACAAGGCTGTGCTGACTTTCCAGTCACCCATATGTCACTCTTCAATGTCTCTATGCTGTCCTACATTAAATACAGGACTAGTAGCCAAGAATCTAAGTTTCAAGACCTAACGCTGAAGTACACTACATTTTTATTTGATGTTTCTGAAGTTACTTCACTTTTCTGGCCCCCATTTTCTCATTACATTCCCTGCAAAGTAAATTTAAGATCAAAGATAAAAGTAATCGTTTAGGAAATAGCATGCAAAATACAAGTAAAGGGATGCATTGGAAATAAGACTTAGACAACATATTCATTAGACTGTTAATCGAAAATATGTTTTAATTTTCAATTAACAAATAATTTTATATATTTGTGGGGTATAATGTGATATTCTGATATATGTAAGCATTATGGAATGATTAGGCAAGCTAATTAATATACCCGTCACTCATCACTCAACATACGTTTTTGTGTGGTGAGATCATTTGAAATTTACTCTCTTGACCATTTGGAAATAAAAAGTACATTATTATTAACTATAGTCAACACGCTGATTTTAAAATAGGTGCTAAATATTTTAAGACAAAAGAGACAAATATGACCAATTAACAGAAAATATTTTTGACATTTCTTCTGTATATAAACCTAAATGAAAAGACAGAAGCTCCATGAACAGATAATAATGTAAAGCATTCACTCACCTGAATTTAGCTAGAAAAAGACAAAGTATAGCCCACTGAGAGCCACAGCATCTGCTGAGAATGCTGATTACACATTGCAAACTTCAGGGGATCATTTCATGGACTAATGCATATTTTATCTACCTCCCTCCCCTAAATTGAGCAATTTGGCATCCATAAGCCTGGTGTATCTCTGTCCCAGTCAATTACTTTTTCTATATATATCTGTTCAGAGAAGGATATTCTAAAACATGAAATTGGAGAAGAGAATGAATAGCAGACTCAAAGACAGGCACAATGGCAGCAGTAAAACAGAAAGATGTCTGGAAGCAGTGACTGCCAGTGGAGTACGATCTTTAATAAATTGCACTATAGTTTAGCAGATTCCTTTCCATCACCTTTTAGAAATAATTGGAAAGAACTGGTCCTTCCCTATTGTCATAGGGAAATTTAGAAAAACAAACTATTCTGTTACACTTCTGTTGTACTTTAGTACCTTATTCAAAGATAAACATGAGAGAGAGAGAAAGACAGAGAATAGAAAGAGTGAGAGAAAAAGGGGAGGAAATATCAGAGCTGGAGAAAATTAGATATCATTAATATTTTAATAAATAATTGTATTTTACCTCATTTAAAAAAAATATATTTTATTAAAAATTTGCATTGGAAATGCCTATTGTATGTGTTTTATCAGCTTTCAGAAATGGTTTTAAAATTTATTAAGTATATAAGTTTGCTAAGGTCTGTTAAATTACCAGGCATAACATATTCTTAATGATCAGCCCTGATTATTTGAGTTGAGTGATTATCCCCTCTTAAGCCCTATCCCTCAATTGTGGAAGTTAATACCGTTAAAAATACCTATTAGTCAATGTATTTCCTAAACATCTCAGAGTACAGATCACTCATATCCCTTTTATCAAAAATAATTAAAAAATTTAATGCAACATTGTGTCCAATTCTTAACATAACACAGCAATAAAGAGTAATTTAATGGCACCTTTATTTTTATCTGTGCTAATGTTTCATTATCATAAAATAGAATTACAATGTTTATGATACAATATTTGATAGTCTAAGAAAAATGTACAATATAATCAGTTCCGATTACTAGAATCATTTGAAAGCTGTGTGTTATTGGCTATTTAATTTCCAGAAACACTTGTAAACCAATTTCAGTTCAATTCACAAGCAATTACCAAACACATACAATGTATTGTCCACGGTATTAGGTGCTAGGGGAATAAAGATAAATAAGATGGTCTCTAGCCGTTAGGCAACACAGTCTTTTGCAATGAGGACACATAAATCCCTAGCTGGCCACTATAAAAGATGATGAGTGCAAGAAGAGATGTATAAACATCTTCAGAAGACACAGGGGAATTTTTATGAAACATATTTTAGAGAAGAGGTAATTTTATTATATATGGAATAATTTAGTATTTAAAAAACTGTGTAGTATTGACACATGTTTTGTATGTTACAAAATAAATAATTATACAATTTATAACAAATTATATATAGTATTATATACATGTTGTCATGAAACAGTAAGAGTTAAATTTGAATTTAGAAAACAAGATATCATGAAGTATAACTTTTTGATGAAGAGACTGACTCCAGGAGAGAGATGCAAGAAGTGGTAGAATTTGTAGCTCCAATTACTAAGGAATTTTAAAATGACTTTTTCTTATTAACAACAATAAAAATGCAGTTAGATAATGTTGAAATATTTCAATCAAAAATTGAGGAAGGGACAGTACTGTTTATGCAGAAAAATCAAGAGAAAAAGGTGGCATGTGTAAACTTCCAAAAAGTAAACTCTGTGTCTTAGAGGACACATAAAAATATGACCAAAAGTAAAAATTAAACATAATAATTTATTCTACAAAAATTAAAAAATCCTGGGAGAACCTGAATAAATGGTAAATTTATATTATAATATTTATATTATGTATGTTATATAAAATTATATATATTATAAATTTAACATTGAAGAATGTGGATCTGGGGGAAAATAAATTTATTTCATGTTGAGGCATTGGTGCAATATTACCCAGAAGTTGGAAAACACTCTGCAGGATATTATCCAGGAGAACTTCCCCAACCTAGTAGGGTAGGCCAACATTCAAATTCAAGAAATACAGAGAATGCCACAAAGATACTCCTCGAGAAGAGCAACTCCAAGACACATAATTGTCAGATTCACCAAAGTTGAAATGAAGGAAAAAATCTTAAGGGCAGCCAGAGAGAAAGGTCGGGCTACCCACAAAGGGAAGCCCATCAGACTAACTAACAGCAGATCTCTTGGCAGAAATTCTACAAGCAAGAAGAGAGTGGGGACCAATAAGAAGAGAGTGGGGACCAATATTCAATGTTCTTAAAGAAAAGAATTTTCAACCCAGAATTTCATATCCAGCCAAACTAAGTTTCATCAGTGAAGGAGAAATAAAATCCTTTACAAATAAGCAAATACTTAGAGATTTTGTCACCACGAGGCCTGCCTTACAAAAGACCCTGAAGGAAGCCCTAAACATGGAAAGGAACAACTGGTACCAGCCATTGCAAAAACATATCAAAATGTAAAAACCATTGAGGCTAGGAAGAAACTGCATCGACTAATGAGCAAAATAACCAGTTATATCATAATGGCAGGATCAAGTTCACACATAACAATATTAACCTTGAATGCAAATGGGCTAAATGGTCCAATTAAAAGACACAGACTGGCAAACTGGATAAAGCATCAAGACCCATCAGGTTGCTGTATTCAGGAGACCCATCTCACATGCGGAGACATACATAGGCTCAAAATAAAGGGATGGAGGAAGATCTACCAAGCAAATGGAGAACAAAAAAAAAGCAGGGGTTGCAATCCTAGTCTCTGATAAAACAGACTTTAAACCATCAAAGATCAAAAGAGACAAAGAAGGCCATTACATAATGGTAAAGGGATCAATTCAACAGGAAGAGCTAACTATCCTAAATATATATGCACCCAATACAGGAACACCCAGATTCATAAAGCAAGTCCTTAGAGACTTACAAAGAGACTTAGACTCCCATACAATAATAATGGGAGACTTCAACACTCCACTGTCAACATTAGACAGATCAGCAAGACAGAAAGTTAAAAAAGATATCCAGGAATTGAACTCACCTCTGCAGCAAGCAGACCTAATAGACATCTACAGAACTCTCCACCCACAATCAACAGAATATACATTCTTCTCAGCACCACATCACACTTATTCCAAAATTGACCACATAATTGGAAGTAAAGCACTCCTCAGAAAATGTACAAGAACAGAAATTATAACAAACTGTCTCTCAGACCACAGTGCAATCAAACTAGAAATCAGGACTAAGAAACCCAATCAAAACCATTCAACTACATGGAAACTGAATAACCTGCTCCTGAATGACTACTGGGTACATAACGAAATGAAGGCAGAAATAAAGATGTTCTTTGAAACCAATGAGAACAAAGATACAACATACCAGAATCTCTGGGACACATTTGTAGAGGGAAATTTATAGCACTAAGTGTCCAGAAGAGAAAGCTGAAAAGATCTAAAATTGACATTCTAACATCACAATTAAAAGAACTAGAGAAGCAAGAGCAAACACATTCAAAAGCTAGCAGAAGGCCAGAAAAAACTAAGATCAGAGCAGAACTGAAGGAGATAGAGACACAAAAAACCCTCCAAAAAATCAATGAATCTAGGAGTTGGTTTGGTGAAAACATCAACAAAATTGATAGACCACTAGCAAGACTAATAAAGAAGAAAAGAGAGAAGAATCAAATAGATGCAATAAAAAATGATAAAGGGGATATCACCACCAACCCCACAGAAATACAAGCTACCATCAGAGAATACTATAAACACCTCTACGCAAATAAACTAGAAAATCTGGAAGAAATGGATAACTTCCTGGACACTTACACTCTCCCAAGACTAAACCAGGAAGAAGGTGAATCCCTGAATAGACCAATAGCAGGCTTTGAAATTGAGGCAATAATTAATAGCCTCAATTTACTAATTAATAGCCTACCAACCAAAAAAAGTCAAGGATCAGATGGATTCACAGCTGAATTTTACCAGAGGTAAAAACAGGAGCTGGTACCATTCCTTCTGAAGCTATTCCAATCAATAGAAAAAGAGGGACTCCTCCCTAACTCATTTTATCAGGCCAATATCATCCTGATACCAAAGCCTGGCAGAGACACAACAAAAAAAGAGAATTTTAGACCAATATCGATGAACATCGATGCAAAAATCCTCAATAAAATACTGGCAAACCGGATTCAGCAACACATCAAAAAGCTTTTCCACCATGATCAAGTGGGCTTCATCACTGGGATGAAAGGCTGTGTTCAATATGCACATATCAATAAACGTAATCCAGCATATAAACAGAACCAAAGACAATAACCACATGACTATCTCAATAGATGCAGAAAAGGCCTTTGACAAAATTCAACAGCCCTTCACGCTAAAAACATTCAATAAATTCGGTATTGATGGAACATATCTCAAAATAATAAGAGCTATTTATGACAAACCCACAGCCACTATCATACTGCATGGGCAAAAACTGGAAAAATTCCCTTTGAAAACTGGCACAAGACAGGGATGTCCTCTCTCACCTCTCCTATTCAACATAATGTTGGAAGTTTTGGCTAGGGCAATCAGGCAAGTGAAAAAAATCAAGGGTCTTCAGTTAGGAAAAGAAGAAGTCAAATTGTCCCTGTTTGCAGATGACATGATTGTATATTTGGAAAACCCCTTTGTCTCAGCCCCAAATCTCCTTAAGCTGATAAGAAACTTCAGCAAAGTCTCAGAATACAAAATTAATGTGGAAAAATCACAAGCATTCTTATACACCAGTAACAGACAAGCAGAGAGCCAAATCATGAATGAACTTCCATTCACAATTGCTTCAAAGAGAATAAAATACCTAGGAATCCAACTTACAAGGGATGTAAAGGACCTCTTCAAAGAGAACTACAAACCACTGCTCAGTGAAATAAAAGAAGACACAAACAAATGGAAGAACATACCATGCTCATGGATAGGAAGAATCAATATCGTGAAAATGGCCATACTGCCCAAGGTTATTTATAGATTCAATGCCATCCCCACCAAGCTACCAATGAGTTTCTTCACAGATTTGGAAAAACCTGCTTTAAAGTTCATATGGAACCAAAAAAGAGCCCGCATTGCCAAGATAATCCTAAGTCAAAAGAACAAAGCTGGAGGCATCATGCTACCTGACTTCAAACTATACTACAAGGCTACAGTAACCAAAACAGCATGGTACTGGTACCAAAACAGAGATATAGACCAATGAAACAGAACAGAGACCTCAGAAATAATACCACACATCTACAGCCATCTGATCTCTGATAAACCAGAGAAAAACAAGAAATGGGGAAAGGATTCCCTATTTAATAAATAGTGCTGGGAAAATTGGCTAGCCATAAGTAGAAAGCTAAAACTGGATCCTTTCCTTTCTCCTTATACGAAAATTAATTCAAGATGGATTAGAGACTTAAATGTTAGACCTAACACCATAAAAGCCCTAGAAGAAAACCTAGGTAGTACCATTCAGGACATAGGCATGGGCAAGGACTTCATGTCTAAAACACCAAAAGCAATGGCAACAAAAGTCAAAATTTACAAATGGGATCTAATTAAACTAAAGAGCTTCTGCACAGCAAAAGAAATTACCATCAGAATGAACAGGAAACCTACAGAATGGGAGAAAATTTTTGCAATTTACCCATCTGACAAAGGGCTAATATCCAGAACCTACAAAGAACTCAAACAAATTTACAAGAAAAAAACAAACAACCCCAACAAAAAGTGGGCAAAGGATATGAACAGACATCTCTCAAAAGAAGACATGTATACAGCCAACAGATACATGGAAAAATGCTCGTCATCACCGGCCATTAGGGAAATGCAAATCAAAACCACAATGAGATACCATCTCACACCAGTTAGAATGGCAATCATTAAAAAGTCAGGAAACAATAGGTGCTGGAGAGGATGTGGAGAAATAGGAACACTTTTACACTGTTGTTGGGATTGTAAACTAGTTCAACCATTATGGAAAACAGTATGGCGATTCCTCAAAGATCTAGAACTAGAAGTACCATATGACCCAGCCTTCCCATTACTGGGTATATACCCAAAGGATTATAAATCATGCTGCTATAAAGACACATGCACACGTATGTTTATTGTGTCACTACTCACAATAGCAAAGACTTGGAATCAACCCAAATGTCCATCAGTGACAGACTGGATTAAGAAAATGTGGCACATACACACCATGGAATACTATGCAGCCATAAAAAAGGATGAGGCTGTGTCCTTTGTAAGGACATAGATGCAGGTGGAAACCATCATTCTCAGCAAACTATCACAAGAACAGAAAACCAAACACCGCATGTTCTCACTCATAGGTGGGAACTGAACAATGAGATCACTTGGACTCAGGAAGGGGAACATCACACACCGGGGCCTATTATGGGGAGGGGGGTGGGGGGAGGGATTGCATTGGGAGTTATACCTGATGTCAATGACGAGTTGATGAGTGCTGACGAATTGATGGGTGCAGCACACCAACATGGCACAAGTATACATATATAACAAATCTGCCTGTTGTGCACATGTACCCTAGAACTTAAAGTATAACAATAATAATAATAATAATAGTAATAATAATAATAATAAAGGAAATGTAATCCAGCCACATGCTTTTAAAATGAAAAAAAAAGAAACTAAAATATAAGGACATTAATTTCAAAGTGAAATGCATAAAAATATAGGTGCCAAGGTAAATACTAGTCAAAAGAAAGTGGTATAACTCGATTTATGTTAGACCAAACAGACAGTAAGGTAAATTTTATTATATATAACATTGTATATGTGTGTGTACATGTGTATATATACACACTGATAAAATATTCAATTCAATTAAACACTATAAAATAATCTTATTTATCTAAAATGTAACTTCATAGATAATATAATTAAAAAACAAAGAATACAAAATGAAGTTTGGTTAAACAGAAGGCTAAAGCCTTCAGTGCGATTATTTAAGAAAAGGCAGTGAAAATTAACTAGTTAAACATCTAAATTAAAAAGTTTAAAGAAAAGGAAGAACAAAATAAGCCTAAAGTAAATAGAAAAGACCAGAAACGTGGTGTCAGCAAAATTCTATGAATATATAGAGTACTAATACCAATTTAAAAAGCATTGGGATACCTAATTGAAAAAGGTAGCAAAGTACTGGAAGAACTACATCACAGATGAAGTTATCTAGGGACAGCTATTGCAAAGATGTTTAGTTTCTATGATGCAAATTAAAACTACAATGATATACCTCTACAAACTCACCAGAATAGCTAAAAGTTATAAACGTTGGCCAATATCAAGTGCTAGTGAGCATGTTCAACAACTGGAAAATGAACATTTCAGAGAGAATATAAATTTAAACAACCATTTTGGAACATTGGCATAACCTGCTATAGCCAATTACATGCCGACTCTGTGACCCAGGAATTATACTTTTCTTCTTGTTTCTTGTTTCTTCTTTCTTCTTTCTTCTTCTTTCTTCTTTCTTCTTTCTTCTTTCTTCTTTCTTCTTTCTTTTCTTTCTTCTTTCCTCTTTCCTCTTTCCTTTTCTTCCTTCTTTCTTCTTTCTTCTTTCTTCTTTCTTCTTTCTTCTTTCTCTTCTTCTTCTTCCTCTTCTTCTTCTTCTGCTTCTTCTTCTTCTCCTTCTCCTTCTCCCCCTCCTCCTCCTCCTCCTCCTCCTCCTTCTTGTTCTTCTTCCTCTTGTTTTTCTTCTTCTTTTGATACAGAGTCTCATTCTGTCGCTCTGGCTGGAATGCAATGACTCAATCTTGGCTCACTGTTCCCAAGGTTCAAGCGATTCTACTGCCTCAGACCCCCAAATAGCTGGGATTACTGGCACGTGTCACCACCTCTGGCTAATTTTTCTATTTTTAGTAGAGACAGGATTTCGCCACTTTGTTCAGGCTGGTCTTGAACTCCTGACCTCAAGTAAATTGTCTTGACCTCGCAAAGTGCTGGGATTACAGACATGAGCCACCGCGCCTGGCCTATGCTTCTTTATACTAGATAGAATTAATACATTTTAATCAAAAGACTATATATATATATTTATATATGCACATGTATGTACATACAGAGAAAATATTACCAGTAGTGGTAGTTATAATGGCAAAAATCTAAAGACAAACATCAAACAACCATAAATGAATAAATTAACCATCTATATTCATAAAATTGAATAATATGTAGCAATTAGGATGAAAACTATTGCTCCATAAATAAGAATATCCCAAACATAATTTAAGGAAAAACAATCCAAAATTGAAAAATACTTATGGTTGGTTTTATTTGTATAGAATTAAAAAACTGTTAAAACAAATCTGTACATTAGAAATCAGAACTCTGCCTATGTTTCAACTGTAAAATCAGAGAAAGATACAGTAAATACTTCAGGGGCTTTGGCAATATTCTATTTCTTGATCCATGTTCTTTGTACAAAATGGGTTCAATTTGTGAGAAGATATTGGTTGTGAACTATTATCCATACTTTCTTGTGCATACGTTTTATTTCTAATATAAAGGACTTTTTAAGAAGGCAGAAGACAATTATATCCCATATCACCACTCATTTTCAAATGAAAGTTCAAGTTTCTATGTACTAATATACCTAAAAGACTGGTAGAAAATGAATAAATGGTTCACGATTTGTAATACAATTTTCTATATAGGAGTGAAGTATTCTACAGAAATATTTATAGTTATAAAAATTAATAAAATTTTCATAAGATCAATATGCAAAAGCGAATTGCACTTGCATTCAGCTATAAGTTGGGCAATAATAGAATTCATGTCTTCTGTTATCCAATTCTCAGAGAAAATGGTTCTTCCTTTACTGATGCCTTGAGATGTATAGTTTCATATATTTTGCCAATTGTTATTATTATATTTTTAGTTTATTTAAGGATTGAAGGCAAATTTGGTCCCTGTTACTCTGTTTCAAGTGGAAGCAGAAGTATTCATTTTATTTTTATACTTGGATGTTTCATTCATTGTGCCCCTGTTATTAGTTTGCAAATTTAAAGATGTCAAGGGCTCCATTTCTCTTAATCCTTGAGAGTTAAAAACATTCCCTCAGCCCACTGAGGGAACTCAATCAATATATTTATAATTTAATTGAATGATCCACACAAATGAATGAATGAGTATACTAATCCTTCAATCAAAACATATCCTTCAATGCAAATAGTTTATTTCCAGCTTGTCCTATTGGCCCTTACTACCTGTATGTCATGTAGCTAATCACACTTTATCTCCTGTCTGGAGTGCCTTCTTCACTATTCTAATAATTTTTATCTGATTACACCACAGTCTTTTCTCATCTTTTCAACTCTTTTAGCAATTATTAACTCAATTGTTTGGTCTTGGCTGATGATACTTGGCATTTATTCTTTTATGGTTACATCATCTTTTCCTAATTATACAGCAAATTCTCAGGACAAACCTTCATGTTATGCTCTTCATATCCTTAGTTTATTTATTTTCTGCTCAAAATTACATTGATTTCACAAGTGTCAAAGGGGCAGAGAAACTTACATGGGTGGCCAGTTAAGAGAGAAAATAACTTAATGAATTCCCAAATTCTTGGATTCAACTTAATATTTTTATTAGGAATTGATAACTGTTATATATTTTTAAATTTTGATTTTAAGAGAAGAAGTTGAGATAGGGAGAGAATGGCACACACTTTAGAGAGACAAACAGGTTGGCTTGAAGATCCTGTTCCCAGAACTGCAATCATGAATGACAATGTTGTGACAGAAGCTGGAAACCAGAGACTAGACTTTTCATTTTTTTTCCCAAGGCTTAATGTTTGATTAATCCTCTTAAAAACGACTCAGCCAAACTGACTGAAAATAATAAACTACTGCTAAATAGACATGTCATATACTGATCTACTCTCAAAGGGGGAGATATTCACTAGTTGTAGATGAGTAATATTACAACATTTTACTCCAATGAGGAAATAGTATTTAGATACATTTCCCAATGTGAAAGAAAGCCTTTTTTATGTAAAAGAAATTAGAAGACAGAGAAAACTGACCGAGAGTACAAAATTCACAGAGCAGATGGTATGTTGTAGGAGCACCTTTCACACAGAGAGAAGTGCCATTTTTATGTGATACTTTAAGAAGTGGTGATTTTTTTTTTCAGTTTATCTGGTGGAAAATAAAGTTTTTCTTATGATTCAGGTTCACTTTTGATGATACACAAAAGTTAAAGGTTATCTAAAACATATAATAATCCGTGATAAAAATATACTAATATCCTTGCCTCAAAGAAAGATCAAAAACTAATAATCCAGACATGATTAGAAATAGGAAAAATGGTCTGATAATATTGGCAAGAATTTTCCATATTTCCAAGAAAATGAGAATTATTAATTTACATCATATTCCAATTAATATTATTTACATATTAACATATTTAATTACAAATTTACAAAATACTTAAATTTTAGTAGCTGTCAAATTATATAGAAACATTAGTGGGCAGAGCAAGATGGCCGAATAGGAACAGCTCCAGTCTCCAACTCCCGGCGCGAGCAACACAGAAGACGGGTGATTTCTGCATTTTCAACCAAGGTACTGGGGTCATCTCACTGGGGAGTGCCAGACAATTGGTGCTGGTCAGCTGCTGCAGCCCAACCAGCGAGAGCTGAAGCAGGGCAAGGCATTGCCTCACCTGGGAAGCGCAAGGGGGAAGGAAATCCCTTTTCCTAGCCAGGCGAACTGAGACACACAAGACCAGGAAAATTGGGTAATTCCCACCCCAATACTGTGCTTTAAGTAAACGGGCACACCAGGAGATTATACCCACACCTGGCCGGGAGGGGCCCACGGCCACGGAGCCTCCCTCATTGCTAGCACAGCAGTCTGCAATCTAACCGCAAGGCAGCAGCGAGGCTGGGGGAGGGGCGCCCGCCATTGCTGAGGCTTAAGTAGGTAAACAAAGCCGCTGGGAAGCTTGAACTGGGTGGAGCTCACAGCAGCTCAAGGAAACCTGCCTGTCTCTGTAGATTCCACCTCTGGGGACAGGGTGCAGCTACAAAAACAACAGGGAAAGCAGCAGAGGCCTGTGCAGACCCGAACGACTCTGTCTGACAGCTTTGAAGAGAGCAGTGGATCTCCCAACACGGAGGTTGAGATCTGAGAACGGACAGACTGCCTGCTCAAGTGGGTCCCTGACCCCTGAGTAGCCTCACTGGGAGACATCCCCCACTAGGGGCAGTCTGACACACCACACCTCACAGGGTGGAGTACACGCCTGAGAGGAAACTCCCAAAGTAAGAATCAGACAGGTACACTTGCTGTTCAGCAATATTCTATCTTCTGCAAACTCTGCTGCTGATAGCCAGGCAAACACGGTCTGGAGTGGACCTCAAGCAATCTCCAACAGACCTACAGCTGAGGGTCCTGACTATTAGAAGGAAAACTATCAAACAGGAAGAACACCTATACCAAAACCCCATCAGTACGTCACCACCACCAAGACCAGAGGCAGATAAAACCACAAAGATGGGGAAGAAGCAGGGCAGAAAAGCTGGAAATTAAAAAATAAGAGCGCATCTCCCCCGGCAAAGGAGTGCAGCTCATCGCCAGTAACGGAACAAAGCTGGTCAGAGAATGACTTTGACAAGATGAGAGAAGAAGGCTTCAGTCCATGAAACTTATCAGAGCTAAGGGAGGAATGACTTACCCAGCGCAAAGAAACTACAAATCGTGAAAAAAGAGTGGAAGAATTGACAGCTAGAATAATTAATGCAGAGAAGGTCATAAACAAAATGACAGAGATGAAAACCATTACACGAGAAATATGTGACAAATCCACAAGCTTCAGTAACCGACTCGATCAACTAGAAGAAAGAGTATCAGCGATTGAGGATCAAATGAATGAAATGAAGCGAGAAGAGAAACCAAAAGAAAAAAGAAGAAAAAGAAATGAACAAAGCCTGCAAGAAGTATGGGATTATGTAGAAAGACCAAATCTACGTCTGACTGGGGTGCCTGAAAGTGAGGGGGAAAATGGAACCAAGTTGGAAAACACTCTTCAGGATATCATCCAGGAGAACTTCCCCAACCTAGTAGGGCAGGCCAACATTCAAATTCAGGAAATACAGAGAACACCACAAAGATACTCCTCGAGAAGAGCAACTCCAAGACACATAATTGCCAGATTCACCAAAGTTGAAATGAAGGAAAAAATCTTAAGGGCAGCCAGAGAAAAAGGTCGGGTTACCCACAAAGGGAAGCCCATCAGACTAACAGCAGACTCCTCAGCAGAAACTCTACAAGCCAGAAGAGAGTGGAGGCCAATGTTCAACATTCTTAAAGAAAAGAATTTTAAACCCAGAATTTCATATCCAGCCAAACTAAGTTTCATCAGTGAAGGAGAAATAAAATCCTTTACAAATAAGCAAATGCTTAGAGATTTTGTCACCACCAGGCCTGCCTTACAAGAGACCCTGAAGGAAGCCCTAAACATGGAAAGGAACAACCAGTACCAGCCATTGCAAAAACATGCCAAAATGTGAAGACCATCGAGGCTAGGAAGAAATTGCATCAACTAACGAGCAAAAAAACCAGTTAATATCATAATGGCAGGATCAAGTTCACACATAACAATATTAACCTTAAATGCAAATGGACTAAATGCTCCAATTAAAAGACACAGACTGGCAAACTGGATAAAGAGTCAAGACCCATCAGTCTGTTATATTCAGGAGACCCATCTCACATGCAGAGACATACATAGGCTCAAAATAAAGGGATGGAGGAAGATCTACCAAGCAAATGGAGAAGAAATAAAAGCAGGGGTTGCAATCCTAGTATCTGATAAAATAGACTTTAAACCATCAAAGATCAAAAGAGACAAAGAAGGCCATTACATAATGGTAAAGGGATCAATTCAACAGGAAGAGCTAACTATCCTAAATGTATATGCACCCAATACAGGAGCACCCAAATTCGTAAAGCAAGTCCTTAGAGATTTACAAAGAGACTTAGACTCCCATACAATAATAATGGGAGACTTCAACACTCCACTGTCAACATTAGACAGATCAACGAGACAGAAAGTTAACAAGGAGATCCAGGAATTGAACTCATCTCTGCACCAAGCGGACCTAATAGACATCTATAGAACTCTCCACCCCAAATCAACAGAAGATACATTCTTCTCAGCACCACATCGCAATTATTCCAAAATTGACCACATAATTGCAAGTAAAGCACTCCTTAGCAAATGTAAAAGAACAGAAATTATAACAAACTGTCTCTCAGACCACAGTGCAATCAAACTAGAACTCAGGACTAAGAAACTCAATCAAGACCACTCAACTACATGGAAACTGAACAACCTGATCCTGAATGACTACTGGGTACATAACGAAATGAAGGCAGAAAAAAAGATATTCTTTGAAACCAATGAGAACAAAGATACAACATAACAGAATCTCTGTGACACATTTAAAGCAGTGTGTAGAGGGAAATTTATAGCACTAAATGCCCACAAGAGAAAGCTGGAAAGATCTAAAATGGACACTCTAACATCACAATTAAAAGAACTGGAGAAGCAAGAGCAAACACATTCAAAAGTTAGCAGAAGGCAAGAAATAACTAACATCAGAGCAGAACTGAAGGAGATAGAGACACAAAAAACCCTCCAAAAAATCAATGAATCCAGGAGTTGGTTTTTTGAAAAAATCGACAACATTGACAGACCGCTAGCAAGACTAGTAAAAAAGAAAAGAGAGAGGAATCAAATAGATGCAATAAAAAATGAAAAAGTGGATATCACCACGGACCCCACAGAAATACAAACTACCATCAGAGAATACTATAAACACCTCTATGCAAATCAACTAGAAAATCTAGAAGAAATGGGTAATTTCCTGGACACTTATACTCTTCCAAGACTAAACCAGGAAGAAGTTGAATCCCTGAATAGACCAATAGCAGGCTCTGAAATTGAGGCAATAATTAATAGCCTACCAACCAAAAAAAGTCCAGGACCAGATGGATTCACAGCTGAATTCTACCAGAGGTACAAAGAGGAACTGCTACCATTCCTTCTGAAACTATTCCAATCAATTGAAAAAGAGGGAATCCTCCCTAACTCATTTTATGAGGCCAACATCATCCTGATACCAAAGCCTGGCAGAGACACAACAAAAAAAGAGAATTTTAGACCAATATCCCTGATGAACATCGATGCAAAAATCCTCAATAAAATACTGGCAAACCGGATTCAGCAGCACATCAAAAAGCTTATCCACCATGATCAAGTGGGCTTCATCCCTAGGATGCAAGGCTAGTTCAACATTCGCAAATCAATAAATGTAATCCAGCATATAAACAGAACCAAAGACAAGAACCACATGATTATCTCAATAGATGCAGAAAAGGCTTTTGACAAAATTCAACAGCCCTTCATGCTAAAAACGCTCAATAAATTCGGTATTGATAGAACGTACCGCAAAATAATAAAAGCTATTTATGATAAACCCACAGCCAATATCATACTGAATGGGCAAAAACTGGAAAAATTCCCTTTAAAAACTGGCACAAGACAGGGATGCCCTCTCTCACCACTCTTATTCAACATAGTGTTGGAAGTTCTGACTAGGGCAATCAGACAAGAGAAAGAAATCAAGGGTATTCAGTTAGGAAAAGAAGAAGTCAAATTGTCCCTGTTTGCAGATGACATGATTGTATATTTAGAAAACCCCATTGTCTCAGCCCAAAATCTCCTTAAGCTGATAAGCAACTTCAGCAAAGATCTCAGGATACAAAATCAATGTGCAAAAATCACAAGCATTCTTATACACCAGTAACAGACAAACAGAGAGCCAAATCATGAATGAACTTCCATTCACAATTGCTTCAAAGAGAATAAAATACCTAGGAATCCAACTTACAAGGGATGTCAAGGACCTCTTCAAGGAGAACTACAAACCACTGCTCAGTGAAATAAAAGAGGACACAAACAAATGGAAGAACATACCATGCTCATGGATAGGAAGAATCAATATCGTAAAAATGACCATACTGCCCAAGATTATTTATAGATTAAATGCCATCCCCATCAAGCTACCAATGAGTTTCTTCACAGAACTGGAAAAAACGGCTTTAAAGTTCATATGGAACCAAAAAAGAGCCCGCATTGCCAAGACAATCCTACGTCAAAAGAACAAAGCTGGAGGCATCACGCTACCTGACTTCAAACTATACTACAAGGCCACAGTAACCAAAACAGCATGGTGCTGGTACCAAAACAGAGCTATAGACCAATGGAACAGAACAGAGTCCTCAGAAATAATACCACACATCTACAGCCATCTGATCTTTGACAAACCTGAGAGAGACAAGAAATGGGGAAAAGACTCCCTATTTAATAAATGGTGCTGGGAAAATTGGCTAACCATAAGTAGAAAGCTGAAACTGGATCCTTTCCTTACTCCTTATATGAAAATTAATTCAAGATGTATTAGAGACTTAAATGTTAGACCTAATACCATAAAAACCCTAGAAGAAAATCTAGGTAGTACCATTCAGGACATAGGCATGGGCAAGGACTTCATGTCTAAAACACCAAAAGCAATGGCAGCAAAAGCCAAAATTGACAAATGGGATCTAATTAAACTAAAGAGCTTCCGCACAGCAAAAGAAACTACCATCAGAGTGAACAGGTAACCTACAGAATGGGAGAAAATTTTTGCAATCTACTCATCTGACAAAGGGCTAATATCCGGAATCTACAAGGAACTCAAACAAATTTATAAGAAAAAAACAAACAACCCCATCAAAAAGTGGGCAAAGGATATGAACAGACATTTCTCAAAAGAAGACATTCATACAGCCAACAGACACATGAAAAAATGCTCATCATCACTGGCCATCAGAGAAATGCAAATCAAAACCACAATGAGATACCATCTCACACCAGTTAGAATGGCAATCATTAAAAAGTCAGGCAACAACACGTGCTGGAGAGGATGTGGAGAAATAGGAACACTTTTACACTGTTGGTGGGATTGTGAACTCGTTCAACCATTATGGAAAACAGTATGGCAATTCCTGAGGATCTAGAACTAGATGTACCATATGACCCAGCCATCCCACTACTGGGTATATACCCAAAAGATTATAAATCATGCTGCCATAAAGGCACATCCACACGTATGTCTATTGTGGCACTATTCACAATAGCAAAGACTTGGAATCAACCCAAATGTCCATCTGTGACAGACTGGATTAAGAAAATGTGGCACATATACACCATGGAATATTATGCAGCCATAAAAAAGGATGAGTTTGCGTCCTTTGTAGGGACATGGATGCAGCTGGAAACCATCATTCTTAGCAAACTATCACAAGAACAGAAAACCAAACACCGCATGTTCTCACTCATAGGTGGGAACCGAACAATGAGATCACTTGGACTCGGGAAGGGGAACATCACACACTAGGGCCTATCATGGGGAGGGGGGAGGGGGGAGGGATTGCACTGGGAGTTACACCTGATATAAATGATGAATTGAGGGGTGCTGATGAGTTGATGGGTGCAGCACACCAACATGGCAAAAGTATACATATGTAACAGACCTACACGTTATGCACATGTACCCTAGAACTTAAAGTATAATAATAATAAAAAAAGAAGAAACATTAGTGAGCAAAAATATACACAATCTCCACCCAAGCATATTGTTCAATTAAGAGAAGTAATAAAAAAAATCACAAATAAATTCAGTTGGGAAAAACGAATTAAAGAAGATAGGTAACTCAGTGCATTATGCTCAGGCAGTTTACTGAAGGTAGCTTTGGTGGCTGAAAGATTGTCATGGTTGACAAAGTCCTTACCACTTTAATTTTTCATGATTCTGAAATAATTCTAAAAGCTTTTTCTCTGTGAAAAATAAAATTAAAAGAGGCTGAGAAACGGCAATGTAGATGAATAGTCAACGCATCTTGGATGTCCATTCACTAGTATTCTAAAATAAGAAGTTAAAAGTCTCTCACATGAGTAACTTTGTTCTGTTCTTTTCTAGTGATAAGAATACGCTTTTTAAAAAGCTAGAAGAGTGGTTCTCAACTTCCCATATAATTATTATATAGTCCAAGTGTATATTTTTTGAGCAAACCAGGTAAGACTGATATGAAGCCAAGGTAAAGAACTACTGATTGTATGAATACAAAACAACTATCTTTTCTTCTCTCCATATTAAATCTGTGCTAATTTTCAGTAAGTTTAATAGCAAATATCATTTATGGAGCAATGCTGAACAGTAGAAATATATTTAAAAATACGTGTAATTTTAAATTTTCTACTAGTCAGGTGAAATATGTAAAGAGAATGAGATAAAATTAGTTTTACAAAAATATTTAACTTAATATGTCCTAAATATTACAATTTCAAATGTAAGTAACACAAAATTTTTAAAATAAGATAGTTATATTTATTTTTCTACCAAATTTTATAATTTTGACATATTAAATATTTAGTATACATCTCAAATTAGACAATAAAGTTTCTAAAGTGCTGGATCTTTATTGTATAAAATTTATTATTGAAACATTAGATTCACATATACAATTTGTTTTAAGCCTACTTACCTTTTATATAGATACTTCATTAAACATTTCATCAGGTTTTATATTTATTATATTTTAAAGTAAAATTATTAGTTTTTAAATTTAAATTTTAAGTTATATTAGCCAACTAAATAAAATAAAAACTCATCACTTCAGTTGCACCATCCACAGTTCTTTAGTTTAGTAGCACATGTGGCTAGTGGTTACCACATTGAAGAGTACAGGTTTAGAAAATCAACTATATTTTGATGCATCATGAAAAAAATTTCAAATTCCTGTAAATGTTTTTCATTATAAGTAGTATTATTCCTATTTTACACACAAAAAATGGACTCAAAAGACATTTGGAACTAACTCATTATCATACATTTTTTTATATATACAGTTCAAATTCAAAACCAGCTCTGACTCTGATACCTGCTCTCTTTCCCTTACAATTTTTCTCTTTCTATACACTAGTTGTCTTTACATTACATTATTTCAGTATCCATTACATTACTGTCTTCTTCAAAAAATGTAGAACAAACTTAAAATACTAAATTTAAATCAAATCATTAAAGCACAAAAGGACTTGCTGACAGGGGAGCAGTCAATATATATTTTTAAGTACTTAAACTTTATACTTCAGTAAAAAACCAAAAATAGCAAATATTAATTAAAACAGCTGTTTGTCACATTTGTCTGACATATAAATCGTACTTGCTTGTTTATGCAATATACTTTTAAAATGAAAGAAATTGTCTCTATTACTAAATTTATTAAAAAGAGAAAAAAAGAATTTTTACAACAACTTAAGAAGAAATTGCTTATAAATTATGCCAAGCAATGGCCTATAAAACTACTTTTAATTTATCTGTTTTCCTGACACTTTTGTTTAATCCTTAGAATTTGCTTTCTTTCGCTTTCCTAAAGCCTTCTTTTTTAATGATAACCAAGCAGGACAACATTAATAAAGTTCGTTTAAAGAGTAGATTGTTCAATGCATGTCCTTGGCATTTTGTTAGAGGTTAACTTTGAATCAGTTGGGATATAAGTGTATTTTATAGTTATATTTTAGTGTTCTGATAAATAAAATATAAGTATTTCATTTATACTGTGTAGTATGACTTCTTTTTTCTGTCTGCATTCTCTTTACTCTTTTGCTTTTTTAAAAATCTTACTTTCTAAATCATTAGAAGGTGTGTTGCCCCAAACCAGAGCTATCTACAGCTGTGAGCTTGAGTCATTGCAGGTTATCACTGTTTTTGCTGACAGCACCAATCATATCTTCAGAGCAAAGGCAGTTGTACGACTGTGGGAATAAGAATTTACTCCATATTCTCTAATTCTTTAGCCAAGTTTTTTAAAAAGAAAAGTAATGAAGGGATTAGACTTTCCCTTATTTTATTCTCATGACTTAGTGGCTTTGAAATCAGTTTTCAAGATCAAATAGAGAAAATTTTGTCTCTATCTCAACATAATAACTATGGGAGGGGAATTAATATACTTTTGGAGGAAAGATTTTATCTTAAAACTAAGATTCTTCTGTTGAGTGACTGGCATTTCACAGGAAAAGTTTTTTGCAAATTTAATACTTTTGTATATTCCTGTCAAAGAGCTCTTTTGGTGTGAAAAAATGTAAATGAGGTTTATATTTGTATAGTGCATGTTATGTTCTTGTTGCATTTAAATGTCCTGATATCCTACCCAAAGATTTCAATGTCCTGTTTTAAAACAATTATTGTTCTAGAACATACTTGCAAGTGGACCACTTTGTTGTAAAAACTGTCTAGCTTTACATTATCTTACATTATGTCCTGTCAGAATATACCCTCGAGACAAACTTTGTAGATTTCTTCCCGAAGGAGTGTAAAACACAGTGGGAATTTCAATTATATTTAATATGTTATTTAAAAGTAGATTCCTCTCATAGTTTCTGATTTCAAAACAGTAAAAGTATATAGATAGTTTAAAAATCATTATGATATTTAAGAAATAATATTGATATCCTTATTTTCTCTTTTGAACTATTGTTTTATCCAATATTTTTGTGCGTATCTCAGGAGCTAAGATAATTCTGCTGAAAAAGCAATATCATTCATAAGAGAGTAAGTGTACTGTGTTTGAATCTAACTAAACTCAAATACTTAGGAGTTTTGTAGTCTTGGGCAAGTTACCTAACTGCTGGATGTCTGGGTGTCCTAAGGACAGTCAGTGACTTTAAGAACATTGAATAGACATAGATTATGGGAGAACAAATTTATGATAAATGTCCTATCCCGAAGGAAGATTATCAACATCTTCTATGTGGAAAAAATCTGCGAATGCCAATTGAGTATGTATGTGTGTGTGTTTATTAGGAATAGGTAATGTAAATTAAATGCTGAAATTGCTGAAGGTAGAAAATAGAGAACACTAAGTTCCTACTGAATTTACTAAATGGATAAAATTAACAATCATTTCTTTTAAATATATTCTAAAGTATCTAACATCATCAAATCCAAATGCTATCTAATTTAACTCATAGGATCTTTGACATTTTAGAGCTGAAGGAAATTAATGATATTATTAAAACTACTGCTGCAATTTAAAATCTATTGGTCATAGTTATTTTCAGGTTTATATTTATTAAGAAACTGCTACAGATGGGCATAATTTCTTCAGCAGCATCAATTAATTTTGATTAACTAATATGCCATTTTATTTTGTGATTTAAATGCAATACATTTAAACACAAAGATTTATTAACTTACCTATTTATTCAGTAGCCTTCATTGGAATCCTAAAATAATAACTGGCTAGATGTGTATAAAATTAAACTGCTGCTTCACTGAAAAATTAATGCAATCTAAAGTTACCCTTTTATGCAGAACTTTTCAAAATAGTTTTTTTTTTTTTATTTACCTCCCTCTTTGAAAATCAATACATTTGCTGTCTCTTGCTTTATATTCAAAACAACAATAGGTACATTTAATTTAATTACATTTAATTGAATTATTTTCTTTTGTTTGTTGGTAATTAGAAGTAGTTCACAACATGTTGATATTCAAGTCTGAATTGATTCTGTCATAAAAGTTAAAACATTTGAGTAAAAGTACACTAGTTACATGCAATTTTCCTTTTTAAAAAGGTATTATGTAAAAACTTCATTTTATAAGGAACCAACTAAACATAAATGTAGAATAAAATGATCCTACTTTTGCAGCTTTAATAATTCCTCACCAACTCATACGAGATGTGCATTTGCCATGAAAACAGCATAATAAATATAGAGGTAAAAGTAAAACAAGGTTAACTTTTTTGATATAATTCCATGAGCAATATTTGTCACCCCAATATTTACACATTACAAAATACAATTATCTAATTTATAGTTTACAAAATTCATTTCTAATGATATTATATTATGTCATAAAAAGCAAATGAAAAAACCCTAGGCGGTGGAACAAACAGCAAGAAAATGGAGTTCACAGCTGTTGAGTGAATTGCCATGGGCTAAAAAACAAAGCAAACAAACAAGAATACCAGGATCTACCCTGCCAGAGAGTCAATCATGCATAGAACAGAAGTTTGGGATTGTTTATATAGACAAAGTTTAGGGAAGTTTAAGATAATTTCAACATTGTTCAATGTAAGACTTTTGTGCTTTGGGGGGTTTCAACAGATTTTAAATTTGATTTATTTTAGCCAAATCCTTAGTAATATTTATATAAATTTCCCTTTGGAAAGGTTCTTTTACTTTTAAGACATTTTTTCTAATGGTATATATTTCACTGAGTAAAAAGAAATATAAAACAACTACATCTATGTTCATAATTCCTGATTAAGAAAGATAAAACCATACATATTTAATGTTCTGGTTATTACATCTATTTTATTGATTACATAAATATTATTAAATAAAATTTAAGACATATTCTTCTGTGTGAGACTACATTCAAGCCAGGCATACATTTTAATAGCATATATTTTTTTTGATTAAAATCTTAAGATGTAAGTAAATGTACATAAAACTAGAGGTTAAAGAGTAAAATAAGACCTAAAATAAGGCTGCCATGAGAGTGAAATTCTAACTTGAATTGGTTATTGAGTTTATTTTATTTTCATTTAACATTAAATATTATCTTCTACACTCAATTAGCAGCATAATCACCAATATAGAATACTCTACTTGTCTATCAGTCAATACATACAGGCCCTAGAAGAGAAATGCAAAATTAACATAACCCAGGATTTATTATGTCCTTTTATAAACTGAGATAGTCTTACTTTCCTTTCACGGGGAAGCTTGAAGTACCCTTTTAAATGATTTTTTAATATAGATGCCACTCTGAGACTCTGGTAAAACATATAGACCTGCTCTCCAGATAAACGCTATCTATGCTGAGGAAACCCTACTTCATTTGCCTACAGTTGCAGGGGGTATCTTTGTAATGCCTGAAAATCATTTAAGTCTGTAGGTACTCAATATAAGCAAGCGAAAAGGAGAAAATATCATATCCATATTCACAACTGCAAAATTATAGAAATAGTCAAAAATAAGAGCCCATGAAATGTTCAAATTGCTTTGTCTGGCTGCACTTTTCTTGGAATTTTCAAAATGCTCAAGGAGTTCTCAGTGTTCTCTAACTTTACTCTCATGACCCTTGCAGTGTTCTATGACTCTGGAAGCTGACTCCAAACCTGTTAGTGAATAGACGTCCTCTCAATACCCATTCCTAGTGAGTTTTGTCTCAGTTAGCAGGAAAGCTTCCAGTCAGTTCATGGAAGAACAGGTATTCTTGCTACTTGCATTAAGTATTGGTTTAAGCAGAGCTTGATTAAAACTTTGTCCCTGCATTGACAATGTAGTTGTATTCTTTCTAAGAGGAAAAATTGATATAGAAAAATTGGCTCTGGTTCTCTGAATTTAGAAAGGCATGTGGGCCTTAACTTCTCACGCAAAATAACACAAAATTCACTTTTCACAAACTATCTCAAATGTTAGAGTGATAATTCTTTTAAAAACCTGTACAATTGAACACTGTTTCCACTTCTGTAAACTACCTCTAGTAAGGTGAGTGAGATCATAAACAATGCTTAAATGAACAATTTATGCGTATTCAAGCTGTGAAAATCTATGTATGAATACCAATTATTTTTGCAAATGTTGAAGTGATATTTTCAAATCAGCTCACCCTTAAGTTCCTAATCTTCACCCTTAATGCCATGCATTGATCAAGTATGTAACCCAAGAAATATTTTTCTACCTTCAAAGTGAAGGCACAAAAAATTTATTGTGTTGCTTACACACATGGATTTAATAACATGTAATTTTTAGTAATCAAAAAAGTAAATGTGAAATATGTGAATTGCTGGACTGTATTTCACTTAATCATTGAAGCACAGATTGTATCTAGTAAAAATTTAGAAAAAAACAGACTTTTCCATGAGAAATTACACTTTGATAATAGGCTAATTGAAGTTTCTCATCAGTGGACAATCACTAAGACACAGACTGACAGTACGTATTGTTTAACCATCCACAGATGTGCTATTCTTTTTGACAAACGCATTGAAGAAGGTAACACAAAACATATTATTTACACTATTTCTAACTTCACAGGATTTGTGAAATAACAATGCATTCTAAAATAACTGACAGACATTTCTACATAAGTGATCTATCAGTTTCTGATAAGACTTCTATAATCCTGACATGCAAATGTGATTAGGAGAGAAATATTAAAAATAAAAGTTACATATATATTTTGAACAAAATAAACATGCATAACATAATTTTTGCAATAATAAGAAGCTAGTTAAAGCTTTTCTTTTGTTTTTAAAAACAGTGTTGTCACTAAGATTTCACTCATTAAGTTTTTTATCTATACAATATCACCTGTCATTAAGATGATAAAAGAAAAGATAGATATTATACACTCACACAAATCTCTGTTCTTTGAATTCTCACTAAAATGAAACCAAAGTGAACGAGTTATAAATCCACAAGCATCTAGAGAAACCAAGAACAAATGAGAGAAATAAGCACAATTTTGTAAGGTGGAAACTTGAATGAATAGGTATTAGTTGGGTTAATTATGACAAAAGCCAAAACCTGTTTACAGAGAAAAATTTAAATAAGAGGCATATTGTTGTGCCATGGAACCACTGGAAAGATTCACTAATTGGAGACACCACCAAATGTAAAAAGAGAACTGGGTATAAACACAGAAAGGGTGATTGAAACCCCACATAAACAGTGTTAAGTTCCACCTCTTTTCCACTAAATCACTCAGTTTGATCCTATGGCTTCTCGAAAGTAGCTGGAGACAAGGAGTTTACTCTGTGGATGAGAGACAAAAAGAAAACTCACAAGGCTGTGTGAGTCTTAGGCAAAGGCAGAAAGCTGGGCCATTGAGTGAGCATCTGCTGATGAATGGTGAGGTCACTAGCCATTTTCCCATGCTTAACTTCCAGCTCAGCTTACACTGTCCAGAAAGGAGGTTAAAATATTCCTGTCTAGAGAGGTGGATCATCACATGAAAAAATATTTCCTGGTCATTCAGTTTTGAAGATACCAATTGAAATGCTTGGTTCAAACCAAATCAATCAACAATAAAACTACTGGAGAGGTCCCACCCATGTAAGAGTTTCCATAAAATCCTCCTAACTTTCTTTTAAATATGTTTGCTAGTTCTATGATTATTTTCCCTAAAGTTAATTTCCTTCCATATCTTGCTCTGTTTGGTTTCATATTTTCATTCTCCAAAACCATCTCTATGTTGCCAAAGTGAGGCACTGCCCCATGATTGCATTATCAGATGAGCCACTGTCTATGTCGCTAACCTCCTGTACTAATTCTCTGTTTCAAATACTTAAAGTATTTCATTTTTTCCTGTTGAGGTTTGACAAAAACAATGTGAAAGGATAGGAAAGATCATCAGAAATGGAAAAAGTTATCTATCATAAAAGTCAGAAACAAAGGAATTTTGGAGGAAACAGGAACAATGAACAAAAAGTTTTAAATGAGCTATAGTTAATATTCTTAGGTAGTTAAAAGATATTACATCTATCAAATAAGATTAAAGAATTCTATACACAAGAAAGTGTTCTTGTCAATTAAAGATATGATTCAAGGGAAATTTCATGGAAAGGTAATAAGGTTAATGTTAAGGAAATTTTACAAAATGTAGAAAAAGAGACAAATTCAATAAAAAGTAAGTGAGACAAACTGGCAACATTATATGATCAAATTGGAGGTTAGACATATGACTAGGAGGAGTCACAGAAAGAAAGAAAATAGAAATTGAGGGAAGAAAATAATTCAAAAACATTACACAAGTAAATCTCTACAAATTTTACTGCAGAAGTGTTCAGTTTTAAGGATCCATATGTTAATAAAATAAATGAAAAAAATACACACCAAAATGAATTTCCCTAAACATCTAGAAAACCATAAATAAGATGATTCTAAAAGTTTTCAAATAGCCAAAACAATCCTATACATAGAATTAAGAGTGACAATATCATTAGGAATTTGCGAGAGCCATAGTGGAACCCAAAAGACAAAAACGGGGCAAAGTCTTTGAATTTCCAAGAAAACGGGAGTGTCAATCTGAACATTCTATTTTCAGGAAAATTACTTAGGAAATGTGGAGATTCAAAAAGACTTTTATGAAATATACAGAGTGTCAAAATGTTATTTTCCAGGTATCCACAGAAAGCCACTAGAGGATGGATGTTCTACAAAATAAAAAAGTAAATGTAGAAAAAGAAAAGGACCAGGTGAAACAGAACAGAAGAACAGTAAAAAGATTATATGAGGGGAAATTCCAGGTTGATGTTACAGAATAAAGTCCCAAGATGACAGTTACAGAGCAAGCAACATGGTCAGTCAATTTCACAGTCTGGCCTGAAAACAGGAGCACTTGGAGGCAGATGTCTCATGAAGGTCAGAAAAAGAAAATAAATGCATTACTGGAGTACAAACACGTTTGAAACTATTAAGATGTACATATAACTCTGTTGAAGTGGGAGGAGAATAAGTGTGAGTTTATGGAAACCTAACCAATTAAATATTAAATTTTAGACACAAAGAAAAAAAAAGTAATTATTGATTTTGGTCCTGCACCAGGAGTGAAGAATATTAAGTTTTATACTTAGGTTTTATATTTAGACTTTGAAAAATTACCTAATGACTTGGTGCCTTTAGTTATTGCTACTTTATTACCGTAGTAAATAATATAGACCAGAGGAATATATACTATAAAATATAGAAGGAATATTAAATATATTTATATATTTTTAAATGTAGTATTTATATTACAACATATACTATAAAATATTTGTATATAACATAAACAAAAAGTATACTATATAAGATTTATATCATTTTATAAAAATAGCTCTTTTCCTCAGCAAATAGCTCATTTGTTGGTTTTATACAAGAGCATCGAGGCTTTTTTTTTCCCAAGAGATAGCATGACTTAGATTAAATATTTTACTTGAATAGATAATCTCTCATGCCCTTTTCAATATCTAAATTCTAGGACTCCATGAATAATTCAAAACAGAAACATAAAATATAGCTCTTACTGATAAAAATTTTATTTCATTTTAAAGCTCTATTACCTCAATGGGTTTTCCCCATAACTCGAAATTAAATAAATATTTCCAGTCAAACATAAGATTCATTTTCATAAGGGAAAAAGTTCTTTAATAGTAAGCTAAAATGGATAGCTATGATAGCAGCCATTTATGCATATTTAGATGCAATAATTAGATTTATGCTTATGGTTTATAAAAATGACTGTAGGCAATTATCATCAACTGTAGTGAATTCAGAAGGCTTCTACTGAGGGAATAGCATCCTTTAAAGACTGTAAACTGGAAAGAACATGTATTTGCAGAGTCATAATACTTTTTTCTTTTCAAGTAGAAAAAAATTTGACTATTTTATTTCTTCCCTATATTAGTTATGTTCTTATTCTCACACATATTCTTTTGTATTACTTAGATTTTCTGTTATTATTTACTGTACTTATTGTATGATGACAGGCTATTATGTTGTTAAGAAATTTGCATAGTTAAAACTCTACCACAATACTTTGATATGACACAGATTAAGACTTACTTATTTGTTTTCTTAGAAGCTTTTTTTTTAGCAAAATATTTTTAATGATTACGAGTACCTAACAATTATATATGTATATTGGGTACATGTGATGTTTTGATACATGCATACAATGTGTAATGATCAAATCTGGGTTATAGGGATATACATCACCTAAATCATTTTTTATTTCTTTGTGTTAGGAACATTCCAATTGCATTTTTGAGATATTTTAAAATATACAGTAAATTATTGTCAACTGTAATCAACCTATTGTGCTATCAAGTACTAGTTCTTAATCATTCTAACTTACTGATTTTTAATGTTAACCTTTTTGACCTAAAATTCAGATTATTTTCTCATATTCACAGTCTCTTGTGATCACAGTCTCCTGCTGTTTCTCACCCCAAGATTTATATAATATTAATACATTGTTTTGCACATCATCTCATAGTTTCAACATGCCTTTCAGTACACAGGGGAAGATTTAAAATGTCATTTCTCCAGTAAACATAGATAAAATAAAAACCAAATGTAGTCAATATCTTTAATATCAATGTGACCGTGCTTTATCAGATTTGGTACTTGATACCAAACATTGAGAGATATCTCCTAGCAGAGATTTGTTTTATTTTTAATTTTTACAAGGTAAAATTTAAGACCCAATATTCTTTATAATGTGCTATGTGATTATCTGTCTTAAAATAAATTTACCATAAAACTATCCAGGGGTAGAATCCCTGTTTTAACATATCACCTTATCCATCAAAAGATATTTTTGTATCCAAATATCCAGATAATGCCTTTGTTTCTTCATATTCCAGCGAATTTTTTAAATGCCTACATGAAAATTAGGAGATCCAGTTCAAAGCTACATTTCAAAATTCCCTTATTCCATCTTCTTTAAAAAATATGTTTATATAAGGTAACAATTCCAACAATGTGCCATTGGGTTTATAGCGCAAATAGACATAATATGTATAATAGTAATAGCACAAGAAAGTACAGGTGATGGAGCAATACAAAAATAAACTTTGTATTATGAAACTAAGTTTGTCCAAAACTGAAGTAGATTTGGATTAGTTAAGATGTGTAATGTGAGCCAAAGAACGTCAAGAACATAACACAAAGAATTTACAAATTTTACACAATAATGAAGGAATCCAGTCTCTAAGAACTCATATCAATTCTTAATTTATATGCATCTAACAACAGAGCCTTAAAACCTATAGAATATGAGGCACTAAAAGAACATCAGAGAGAGATGCTAAATTCGATATTATAGTTGGAGTCTTCAACACCCATCTGTTAGTAATTGATAAATCTAGTAGGAAGAAAATCAGTAAAAATATATTTCAACTGAACAGTACTATCAATCAACTGAACACAATGGACAGCTATAGCCTCCTTCATCTAACAACATTAGAATAGACATTTTTCTAAGGTCACAGAGAATGTTCACTAAGAGAGACCACATCTGAGCCATAAAGCACACCTTAGTAAGTTTAAAATAAAAGAAGTTTTACAGAGTATGTTCTTAGCCCACAATGGAATGAAACTAGAAATCCATAACTGAAATACTGGAACACCCGAAACACGTACAGATTAAATAACATACTTCTAAATAAAACATGGGTCAAAGGAGAAGTCTCAAAAGAAATTAAAAATATATATTGCACTAAGTAAAAATAAAAATGTTACTGATCAAAATTTGTGGGATGCAACAAAAATAGTGTTTACAGGGCAATTTATATCACTAAATGCATATTATTATAAAACAAGAAAGATCTAACATCTTTCTTCCATTTAGAAATCTAGAAAAAGAAAAACAAGTTAAATGCACTGTAAACAGAAGAAAATACATAATAAAAATTAAATAAAATCAATAATATTGAAAATAAGAAAAAAGTAGAGAAGATCACCAAAACGAAGAGTATTTAGAAAAGATGAGTACACTGAGAATCCTCCAGGAAGGTTATCTAAGAGAAAAAGAGAAAAGATACAAATTATTCATGTCAGAAAAGATAGAGGGATCATCACTATAGATCCCATGGACATTAAAATGACAAAACACTAGCAAACTGAATCCTGCAGCTCATTAAAAAGATCATTCACAGTGATCAAGTGGAATTCATCTCAGGGATGCAAGAATGGTTCAAATATGTAAATACATAAATATGATTCACTACATTAACAGAATGAAGAACAGAAACCACATAATTATCTTGACAAATGCAGAAAAAGCATTTGACAAAATGTAAGACAGTTTTATGATAAAAATTATCAACCCATCAGATATAGAAGGAATGTACCTCAATACAGTAAAGGTCAAATATGACAGTCCCACAGCTAATATCATACTGAACAGGGAAAAGTTGAAAAACTTTTTCTCTAAGATCTGGAACAAGACAAGGATGCCCATCCTTGTCATCTCTATTCAACACAATACTGAACGGTCTAGCTAGAGCAATTAGGCAAAGGAGAGAAATAAAGCAATACACATTTAAAAGGAAGAAATTAACTTGTCCCTGTTTGCAGATGACATGATCTTTTATAGAGAAAACCCTAAAGAACACCCTAGAAATTGTTAAAACCAGTATACTAATACAGTAAAGCTTAGAATACAAAACTGACCTATAAAAATTAGTAACATTTCTATAGACGAATAAAGGACCATTTGAAAAAAAAAAAAAAAAACAAGAAAACAATTCTGTTTATAATAGCTACAAAATACTTAGGAATAAAATTTTTATTTTTAATGTTGTGAATACATAATAGTGATACATATTTATATGGTAAATGTGATATTTTGATAAAAGCAAACAGTTTGTAATGATCGAATTAGGGCAATTGGGTTATCCATTACTTCAAACATTTATTATTTCTTCACGTTTGAAACACCTGTTATGACAACTGCAGTTAATAGTTAATAAGATCTATCTGTTGTAGTAGATCATTTTCCTTCTTTCTAACTGTATTTTTCCACCCATTAACCAACCCATCTTTATCCATTTACCTGTGTAATTCTTCCCAGCCTCTGGTAGTCATTATTCTACTCTTTATCTTCATGAGATCATTTTTTTAGCTCCCATATATGAGTGAGAATATATGATGTATGTCTTTCTGTGCCTGCTTTATTTTACGTAAAATAATATCCTCTAGTTTTGTCCATGTTGTTCCAAATGACAGGGTTTTATTTTTTTATGGTTGAATAGTATTACATTGTGTGATTGTGTGTCTGTGTGTATGGTGTGTGTGTGTGTATGTATATATAATTTTCCTTATCCTTTCATTCTCTGATGGACACATATGTTGATCCCATATTTTGACTACTGTGACTACTTCTGCAGTAAACATGGGAGTGCAAATATCTCTTCAACATACTGGTTTTCTTTCTTTTGAATATATACCCAGCAGTGATTGGTGGATCATATGATAGATCTATTTTTAGTTTTTTGGGGAAATTTCCACTGACATTCCTTAGTAGCTCTACTAATTTACATTCCCAACAATAGTATAAAAATGTGCTCCTTTCTCTTCGTCTTCACCAGTATCTTTTTTTTTTTAGTTTTTTTGATAAAAACCATTTTAATTGAGGTGAGATTATATCTCATTGTTTTGATTTGCATATCTCATGTTTAGTGAGGTTGATCATTTTTTCATATACCACTTGGCCATTTTTATGTCATCTTATGAGAAATGTCCATTCAATTATTTTATCCATTTTTTTTTCTTAATTACTTGGGTTTTTTCTTATTGAGTTGTTTGAGTTCCTCATATATTATGATTATCAATTTTTCAGTTCAATTGTTTGCAAATATTTTCTTTTAGTCTGTGAATTGTCCCTTCACTTTTTTAATTGTCTCCTTTGCTGTACAGAAGTCTTTTAAGTTGATGTGATCATATTTGCCCATATTTCTTTGTTTCCCTGTGCTTTTAAGATCTTACTCAGGAAATCTTTGCCCAGACTTCTATCCTGGAGCATTCCTCAGCATTTTCTTCTAGTAGTTTCATAGTTTCAGGTTTTGCATTTAAGTATTTAAACCATTTTGATTTGATTTTTGTGTATGACGAGAGACAGGAGTCTGGTTCTATTCTTCTGCATACAGTTAGCCAGTTTTTGCAGTACCACTTATTTAAAAAACTGCCCTTTCTCTAATAAAAACAAAATCCTAAAATTCACATGAAATAGCAAAAACTTTGAATAGCCAAAGTAATTTTGAGTAAAAATAACAAAACTGGAGGTATGATATTACCTGATTTTAAAATGTACTACAAATCTATTGTAGCCAACACCGCATGATGCTGGATGAAAATAGACACATAGACCAATGAAACAAAATAGATAACCCAGACCTAAAACAATAAGACTACTAGAAAAAAATGTGGGGAAAAAATGCTTCCTGATATTGGTCTGGACAAGATTTTTTTCAATAAGGCTCCATAAGCAGCAAAAGGAAAAATGAATGACTGTGATGATATCAAAATAAAAATCTTCTGCATGAAAACTTAAAATATCAACACATTGAAAAGACATCCTACAGAATGAGAGAAAATATTTGCAAACTATGTATCTGAGAAGGGTTTAATATTCAACATATATAAATAACTCAATAGCAAACAACAATAATAATTATAATAATTTATTTTTAAAAGTGGACAAAAGACTGAATAGACATTTCTTGAAATAAAATATACAAATGACTAATACGTAGTTGAAAAAAGTGCTCAATGTCACTAATCATCAGGAAAATGCAAATCAAAACCACAATGAGACACAACCACCCAATTATTAGATTGGGCATATTGAAAAGCAAAATGAAACAAATGCTGACATAAACGTGGAAAAAAGAATGCCTGCACACTGAGACGGGAATGTGAATTAGTAAAACTACTATGGAAAAGAATATGAAGTTCCTCAAAAAACTAAAACTAGATCTGCCATAGTATCCAGAAATCCCATTTCTGAGTATATATTAAAAAGAAAGAAAGAAAGTTAATGTGTTGAAGAGATACCTGCACCCCATGTTTATTGAAGCACTATTCACAATAGACAAAATTTGAAACCAACCTAAGTGTCCATCAGTGGATCAATGGATGAACAAAATGTATATATGCACAACAGAATATAATTCATCCATTAAAAAATGAAAACGTGTCATTTGAGACATGGTTGAACATGAAGATAATTATGTTAAGCCAGGCACAAAAAAAGACAAATATTTCATGATCTTATCCATATGTGGGAACTAAAAATTTTGTTCTCATAAAAATAGAGAATAGAATAGTGATTTCCAGAGGCTAGGGAGAGAAGAGAAAGAAAGACACCAGTCAGACAGGCAGTTAGAGTGGGACCTCAGTAAAACTTCTTTAAATTAGGAACAGCCTGAAAATAAAACTGCAGACCCCATAAGGTAAGAAAGAGCCTGCATCCTTGGATGGAAATGCCTACTCTTTGAACCCGGATGAACAAATTCCATTCCTGTTTTGGACACATTTCCCTCTCCTTGGCTTACCCCTCTGTCTCGTTTCACACCCTTCCTCCCAACTATCCTTATCTTTCACTTGTTTTACATATACCTATATTTCTGTGTTTGGTCATGGGCCGAACATTCATTTGCATAAAATGTAACATCACTGCAGCCCCTGATTGGTTGTAGACTGAGCCTTTACTTCTGCCTTCAATTGGATCTTTCCACTAACATATCTCTTTCTGATCCGTGCTTCCTCCAAGATGGCCCACAGACCAATCAGTGCATTCCGCCTCCTTCCAAGCCTATAAAAACCCTGAACTTAACCTCATAGCCAGAAACCCTGTTTCAGATCCCTTCTCCTTTGTGAGAGCTCTTCTGCTGCTTAATAAATCCAGCTCTGCCTTACTCACTCTCTGGTGTGCATGTGGCTTATTATTCTTGGTTATGGGACAAGAACCCGGAGCTTACCAGTGGTGGGAGTAAATGAGCTGTAACACTTTCTCTCCCTAGCTGAACACCTAGAGTGAAAAAGCTGTGACACTAAGATGGGGAGAGAGCTGGAGGGAAAGGGAGAAATTGGTCAATGGTTACAAAGGTACAGTTAAATTGAAGGAATAATTTATGGTATTCTATTTAACAGCAGGGTGACTACGGTTAACAATATTGTATATTTCCAAATAGCTAGAAGATATGATTTTGAATATTCTCACTACAAGAAAATTATAAATATTTGAGTTGATCTCAAATATTTCTAGAGACCTCTAGAGATCTGTGGAACTCTGAATTTGAGAGAGATGATTTAGGGTATCTGGTAGAATAAAATTCTAAACAGCAAAGCTCTTAAGAGTTGACAGAGCATAAAAGTTAGGAAAATTTGCAGCCTGACAATGTGATAGAAAAGAAAAACCCATTTTCTGGGGAGAAATTCAAGTCTGCTAATGAAATTTGCATAACACGGAGCCAAACGTTAATCATCCAGACAATGGGGAAATTATCTCTAGGGCATGTCAGAGGCCTTCATGGCACTTCTCCCATTACAGGTCTGGAGGCCTAAGGCCTCAGGCCTTGTTGCTTTGTGCAATCTTGGAAATTGGTACCCTGTATTCTAGCAGTGGTTAAAAGGAGTCAATGTACAGGTCAGGGCATTGCTTCAGAGGGTGCAATCCCCATGCCTTGGTAGCTTACAAGTGATGTTGGCCTGTAGGTAGCTAGAGTCAAGAATTGAGGTTTGGAAACCTTGGCCTAGATTTCAGAGTATGTATGGAAATGCCTGGATATACAGGTAGAAGTTTGTTGCAGAGGTGGAGCCCTCATAGAGAGCCTGTGCTAAGGCAGGGCGGAAGGGAAATATGGGGTCAGAGCCCTCACAGAGAGTCCCCCGTGGGACACTGCTGGTGGAGCTATGAGAAGAGGGTGACCATCCCTCCAGACCCCAGAATGGTAAATCTACTGACAGCTTGCACCATGCACCTGGAAAAGCTGCAGACACTCAATGCCAGCCTGTGAAAGCAACCAGGAGACGAGTTGTACCCTGTAAAGCCAGGGGTGGAACTGCCTAAGGCCTTGGGAGCCCACCTCTTGCATTCACATGACCTGGATATGAGACATGAAGTCAAAGGAGATAATTTGAGAACTTTAAGATTTGACTTCTCTATTGTATTTTGGACCTGGATGAGGCCTGTAGCCCCTTTGTTTCGGCCTATTTCTCCAGTTTGGAATGGGTGTATTTACCCAATGCCTATTCCTCTATTTTATATAGGAAATAACTAACTTGTTGTTGATTTTGTAGGCTCAAAGGTGGAAGGGACTAGCCTTGTCTCAGATGGGACTCAGATGGACTTCTGAGTTAATGCTGAAATGAGTTAAGATTTTGAGGGACTGCTAGAAGAGCATAATTGCATTTTGAAATGTGAGATCATGAGATTTATGAGGGGCCAGGGCAGAATGACATGGCTTGGCTCTGTTTCCCCACCCAAACCTCACCTTGAATTTTAATAACCATGGTTCCCACATGTCGAGGGTGGGACCAGGTGGAGGTAATTGGGTCATGGTAGTGGTTTTCCCCATGCTGTTCTCCTGATAATGAGTGAGTCTCACTAGATCTGATGGTTTCATAAGCATCTGGCATTTCCTCTGCTTGCACTCACTCTGTTCTGCCGCCCTGTGAAGAAAGTTTCTGCTTCTCCTTTGCTTTTTGCCCTAATTAT
The DNA here is from genome assembly GCF_007565055.1 of Rhinopithecus roxellana. Lineage (NCBI taxonomy): Eukaryota > Metazoa > Chordata > Mammalia > Primates > Cercopithecidae > Rhinopithecus > Rhinopithecus roxellana. Next base: position 110,103,487 of record NC_044552.1, on the reverse strand, counting down.
AAGTTTTCAGAGGCCTCCCCAGAAATGTGGTTTTGTGAGTCCATTAAACCTCTTTCCTTTATAAATTACTCAGTCTTTGGTATTTCTTTACAGAAGGATGAAAATGAACTAATACAGCTACTATTACCCTAATATAAAAAACAGATTTAAAAAAAAAAGAAAGACAAACCATAGACCAATATTTCTCTTGAACATAAATACAAAAATCCTCAGCAATATATTGCCAAATTTACTCTAATTTCCAAGAAATTACTAAAAATATATACTACAAGCAAATACGATAGCTATGCAAAGTTCTATATTCAAAAACCAATTACTATACTTCATCACACCAATAAGCTGTAAGAAGAAAAATCAGGTGATCATATCATTACATGAACTTTGAATACACAATGTAAGTGAAAGAATCTAGTCACAAAATACTGCATATTGTATGATTCCACTTTCATTACATGTTCAGAATAAGCAAATATAGAGAGACAGAAAAAAGTTACTGGATTCTTGTGCCTGGAGGAGAGGGTGGGAAGCAGTTACTGTTAATACATATGAAATTTCCTTTAGAGAAAACAAAAAATTAGATTGTGGCAATGTTTTCACACTTCATAAATGCACTCAAAATTGATTTTATATTTTAAATCAGATAATTGTGTGGCATATGAATTTTATTTTAATCAAGCATTTTAGAAAAGTATTACCAGGGGGTTGTTTGATTTATCCATTTTTGGATGGATCTGCTATTGACTTTATTTTGTAATTTTATATCTCCTCTTCTTTAATAAATTATTTTCAATGTATTTTATTAAAATATCCTTCCACATGTTTTTCTTATTTCGCTATTATTTTCCTACTTTCTACAATTTAATAACTATATATACTTGAGCCCAGGAGTTTGAGAACAGCCTGGGCAACAAGGCGAGACCTCCCTCTCTCTACAAAATTTAAAGAAAAATTAGTCAGGCATGGTGGTGTGTGCCTGTCGTCCCAGGTATTTGAAAGACTAAGGTAGGAGATTCTCTTGAGGTGGGGAATTGTTTGAAGTGGCAATGAGTCATGATCATGCTGTTGCTCTCCAGCCTGGGAAAAGACCATCTCAAAAAATTAAAAAGAGAGAGAGAGAAAGAAAAGACTGTACATTTTCCTTTGAGTGGGATTTTATTAGTTCATAATATTTAATCTAAATATTTTTTCATTGTTTTTCTGAATAATTTTAATAATGCTATTTTACTTTTTAATTTAATTTTCTGGTGAATAGTAATTAACAATTTTAAGCTATACACTAAAAATATCAATATGCTGAACATTTTTCCTATCTAATAAGTTACTCTGTGTTTAAGTACATAAGAAATGTTTATAAATAATACATAAAATTACATTGTATTATGAAATCACATTTTTTAAAAAATTAAAACAACATTTTCTGGCCAACTTTAAAAAACATATAAACTCATCTGAGATCAATTCTGTCATGGAAAGAACGAACAATAAAAGTATAGATATGAGAAGAAGATAATCTACTGATGACTTATAAAGAAGCCACTGTAGTTTCCCTGAGTTGAGAAAAAAAAAAAAAAAATCTCTCTTTTCTGTAAATGACAGAGCTCCACCTTTTTCCTAATATGTGAAAACTTTGGAGAAAAGTGCTATCTAGCCCTAAGGTGTTCGCTCCAGTAGTAGAGCTATCAATTCAGATCTAAAACTGAATTTGAGAAGAGTGTTATGTTCATCAATCATTAGACTTCAGATATCTAACAGTAATTCTTCTCCTGGGTTCCAGCTGAACATCTCTCTACCTTAAAGCAGAGATTCATTGTGAGTATAAAGTTGAACAGATTTTAATGCAAGCACACAGAAAAATGGCTACCACTTGCAGTTATTTTTATACCAATTTTAATAAGAAAAATAAAATAAGCAAATTTGATCAAATTTTGTGTCTCTCAAAGAGATCCTGTTTGAGAGATTTTCAAAGTTTTATTGACTAAGTTTTTTTTTTTTTTTTTTTTTTGAGAGGGAGTCTGGCTCTGTCGCCCACACTGGAGTACAGTGGCGTGATCTCGGCTCACTGCAAGCTCCACCTCCCGCGTTCACGCCATTCTCCTGCCTCAGTCTCCCGAGTAGCTGAGACTATAGGCGCCCGCCACCTCGCCCGGCTAATTTTTTTGTATTTTTAGTAGAGACTGGGTTTCACCATATTAGCCAGGATGGTCTCGATCTCCTGACCTCGTGATCTGCCCGCCTTGGCCTCCCAAAGTGCTGGGATTACAGACGCGAGCCACCGCGCCCGACCTTGACTAAGTTTTATATTATGTGTCAATCAAGGAAATTTTACACTTATTTATTGTTTACATTTTGATTTTATATACTTATTATCCAATATTTTCTGTTAATAAAACTTCTTATATAAAGTCGTGGGGAAAGTTCTCACCCAATTTTTTATAAGATTCTTGCCTCCCAGAAAAAGGAAGTAACTTCAGTTTGTATATTGTATTAAATAGTTTTGTTAGAATTGTCATAAGTCTTGCATGGGTAATTATAAAGTGTGATAATGCTTTCTTAAACATCATAGCTAGCAGTATTTAAACAAAATAACATAACTAGACTTAACAAAGTCAAGATGTACTTATTTTTGTGTGTGACAAAAAGAAGAATTACAGGAAAGTACTTAATGTTTGCTAATGTTTTTCTGAACATTTAGGTGTCAAAATAAAGAACAGTAAAGCACACGTTATAGTAAATTTTTGCAAAAGTAAAGAACCAAACAGACAAATTCAAATTTTGTGAATGTATGATTTTCCGTTCTAGGAGCTTTGAGGGCCATTTATGCCATTTTTTACCTTATTTAATATGCTGTCTTAACCAAAGTCTATTGTAAGTACATTTTATAATATCTCAAGAATGTTTAAAATCAGAAAATGAGTGGGGCCAACTCTAAAACTTGAAATTAAAGAAAAATATTAGAGACGTTCAGAAGCTGAAATCAGACATGTGAGAATAATAAAATACACATGTGGTAATTTTCTTAGGGAAAATTATGAAATGTCTTAACAGCAGATAGCAGAAAACACAAAATGTGAAAATAATAGGTGTTACATTCAATTAAAAAACAATTCAAAAATACTACTTGGTTGAGTGTTAACATTAAAAAATCCTTACACTTTACCAATTCTTGCTCTAAAGATGAGAAACTTGAAATTCCATCATATTGGTTGACTAATAAGCAGCATGTACATAGTAGTGACAGACTTCACTTTAGAATTTAGGGGCCAGTTCCCAATTTAGTGCAATTTCTACATCCACTCATCATGCTCTGCATTACGGGAGTTTGTTAAAGATATTATTTTAAAGTATCAGCTAGTTAAGAAGAGTATTTCTCATTTTCTTAAAGTAGAAATTTTCAAGGAACACTGAGTTATATTCTTGGCCAGTAGTAAGAAAATATTTATATATACGATTTTTTTTTTATTTCAAATGCCAGAAAACCTCTGGCATTAGAAATAAAAACATACTCAAATGTGTTCTATTCAGATTAAAAGGTGATTAAAATTTTATAAATATGTGTGGATGGCTTTCACATACAAAATAGTGTGGAAGGTGCATCTAATTTTTCATTATGATAACAGGCAACAGAAAATGAGTAGGCATATTGCTTTTTATGTTGTATACAAAGGCATACCAGACTTAGGGTATCATTCACACATCAAACACCAATTATCTGTCAGTTACCTTTTAGTGGAAAATATTAGTCTATTGACAGGCAGAGGGGGAAAAAATAAAAACAAGAGATATAGGAAATTGAAAACCCTCATTGATTCATATAAAGTCAACTAAAAGTGATCTGTAAGCCAAACCCTTATTATCAAATGCTTAAATTATAAGGTTAAAATATGTCACAAGCAATCAGAAAGCAAAAATAAAAATAAAATTTCAATGATCAAAGAAAACAAACACCATTCATGAGTTAAGACTCCTACAAATAACAGAACACAATGTGCATTACCAACAATTGTTTTCAGGCTCAATATTTAACTCCAATATTTTTTATGTACAAATAAAATTTTCTTTAACTATACAGACAATTGAAAGGTATTTAATATAGGAGAGAACAGAAAACAAAATATATATTTACTTTTCTGTAGCGAATTGCTTCCAGAACTTTATGTTGATATTGCTATGAAACCTAAGAAATTTCAAGAACTGAATCAAAATTAGTAACTCAAGAAACAGGAAGTTAGACATACAAGTATAAACTATAGAAAATAGAATTACTACTCTATTATTTCATAAGACAATGCATGTGAAAATAAAATATAATTTTGAAAAATGTGATTTACAAAATAAGAACCATGGAAAAAAGGTTATGCATCTTGTTAAGATCATATGTGATCATTATGGAAGCTATAATATTCTTCAGTTAAAATCATTTTTCTAAGAAAACTTACATAAATTTTTAAAAAGTAAAATTGTGAGTAGTCATGATGGTATCTTTTACACCATTCATGCAAAAATCTAGAAGTAAAAGTGAGGTTATGCTATTTGTTTATAGTAGAATTACGAATAAAGATTATATTCTTTTTCGTACTGTTTACGTTTCCAAATCTCCTTAACAGGCATTTTATTTACAATAAAACATCCAGTAAATGTAGCTAAAAACATAAAAACTATAAAATATTGACTTGAATTAGGCTCTTGAATATCTTAAATGAAAGATTGAAATCTGCATTTTATTATGTACTGTGCAAAAAACAATGATGCATTCTTGAAAAGGAGGATTACTTCATCACGGATTTGATTTAAAAAGAAAAATCTGTCTACAGCATAAGAAAGTATAGCTTTGAATCACAGAAAATATTCAGAGGATGTCAAAAACCCAGGTAAAAGTGATTGAAGGCTAGGAGTGTGGTCATAGTGATAGAAATAGAAATAAGAGGTTGAGATTGAAAGAAGGTGAAGAAGTAGAATTGTCAGAAATTGGCACTCAATTATATAAGGGTTAGAGGGTGAGTGAGAGGTCAAACATGATTTTAAAGTTTTGATTCTCATGACAGAAAGAATGGCAATGTTATTAACAAAGATTAGGAATAGGAGAGTAACAGACAAGAAGACCAAAGATGGAGAGATGAAATACTTAAAATGTAACAATATAATCTGTCACTGAATCTATCGTACTATTGAGTAAAATGAAATCTGAACACTGTTAATACAGATTAAATGAAATTTTTAAAACTTGCTTTGACAGTTTGGGGGAAGAGTAGAAATAATTACAGAGGTCTGTGACAAATCCTAGAAATTAAAGTATCTAAGAACATGTTTCTGTAAACCGTATGAACTATCATGTCTTCTACTATATCACATTTTAAAATATATGTATTTTTTCTTACTAGGGAAAAAAGGTTGTGTATGTTAAGTAGAGTTGTCATAAAAATGTTGTTTTCCCTAGGGAATAAAGACCTTAGGAATTCAGTGCCAGCTGTCTTACAACTGCCTTTAATCATACACTCACATTTTAAAACCAAAAAAAAAAAAAAAAAAAAAAAAAAAAAAACCACAAAAAAACTTCAAAAAAAAGTTTTAAAAAACTTTTTTTTGTATATTTTAGGCATGCAAAATGAGTTATCATAAATTATCAAAAAGTTTTCATTAAATATACATATACCATGCGATTGCACTAGGCACATGCAAAAAATTAGCCTAGGCTGCTGTGCCTATCTAGGCTATCTGCATAGCCTAATACACACTAAAAAATATTAGCTTTATTCTTTTAAAAGGGAATAATAAATAATTCAAATTTCTAGATATTTGGTGAGAGTTAAATTTAAGATCAGAGGAAAACTAATAACTATATAACTATAGGTAGGTAAACTATCATGGATAAATTCAGTAGGGAAAGGAATCAGTTGACTTTTGTAATAAATTTGAAAATAATTCAAAGAAGAGGAAGAATTTTAGAGACAATTAAACCTATTTAATTCTTAGCAGCACTGCTAGAGTTGCTCTCCCATTAACATTTGTAGTGAGAATTACTATGCAATCTATTTTTTTCACTAGCTTAAACGACAATGATTCAGAAATGAAAAGTGTATTGTGATACCATATTTTAACCATGTACACGTACACATATCTGAAAGTTAAGACAAAGTCTATTTAACCAACCAGAAACATTAACAAGGGTTTTATTTGTAGTTCAATGTGAAATAATGGCAAAATATTAAGCAACAATACGTAATATTTATTTCAAAATGAGAAAGACCCAAGTATCCTCATAAGATTTAAACACATTTACTACTTCTGTATATAATTAAAACATCACAGAAAAGTTGTTGATGGTCACAAAAAATAAGCCGAGTGTCTAAACAAATTGAAGAATTGAAAAATTTACATTCTGTTTAATTTTGGATTTTAGTGCACATTTTTTGTTCTGAACCTTTGAAAACTGATCATTCAAACATTGCATATACAAACACACTTTTAATTATTGAATGCCTTCAAAATTAGAAGTAGACTGCTGAATATAAATTATATTTTTATTAATTTTATTGTCTCAATAAGACATTTAAAATATATAAAATTTGTCCAATCATTTATAGTCTCATATTCACTAATAAGAAAATAAAGTTGTCCGGGAGCGGTGACTCATGACTGTAATCCCAGCACTTTGGGAGGCCGAGGCGGTTGGATCACGAGGTCAGGAGATAGAGACAATCCTGGCTAACACGGTGAAACCCCGTCTCTACTAAAAGTACGAAAAATTAGCCAGGAGTGGCGGAGGGCGCCTGTAGTCCCAGCTACTCGGGAGGCTGAGGCAGGAGAATGGCGTGAACCCAGGAGGCAGAGCTTGCAATGCGCCAAGATGGCACCACTGCACTCCAGACTGGGCGACAGAGCCAGACTCTGTCTCAAAAATAAATAAATAAATAAATAAATAAATAAATAAATAAATAAATAATAAAAAATCAAAACAAAAAAAAAACGAAAGTTAAATTTACATATGGAGAAAGGTTCAATTATTTCTTCACTATTAAACTTTGGGCACTTGAGGACCATTCCATAATGTTTTATGCTATAACTCCAGTAACTAGTGCAAAATCCTTCTTATGTATTCACAAGAGTTACAGCAGATGAACATATACTATAAAATTTTTTTTATAAACTATGCATTTCTTGAACTGAAAAATTTAATATCTAGATGCTATCTTACTGACTCCTCCCTCTAAATCTGTAAGACAACTGAAAAATAAAAGGGACAAAAATGTTAAGAAAAGATTTGTTCAAATGAGAACACATGGACACAGGCAGGGGAACATCACACACCAGGGCCTGTCAGGGGTTGGGGGGCTGGGGGAGGGATACCTTTAGGAGAAATACCTAATGTAGATGACGGGTTGATGGGTGAAGCAAACCACTATGGCATGTGTGTACCTATGTAACAAACCTGAACGTTCTGCACATGTACGCCAGAACGTAAAGTATAGTAATGATACATTTTTAAAAAGATTTGTTCATTAGCAGCTATCTCTCAATGTCCATCCTAATCCCTACTTTATGAAGAGTACCCATGTTTTAATTAATCAACCACATTACTTTTATTTCAAAATCAATATATTTATGGCACAACTGCTCACACTCCCACAAACAGACATAAACTAACAAAATTTTTTCATATGTTTTATGTATGTTGAAAACTATGTAAGCATAGTTGCTTTCTAATATCTCTCTGTAAGTAAATTACTTGAAAAATTGAGAAAACAAAATAAAACAAAGCTGAGCATCAAAATCAAGATTTAAAAAAAAAAAAAAACATAAAGCAAAAGAAAATGGATTGCAAAGAAAAACTTTGCACAAAGAACAAAACCATACATTGTTCTCTATGTGAGGAGTGGGGTTCTACTAACTCAGTGGCAGGATCACCTGAATTGTGTGGGGAACTAGACCTCAGAAGGCCTGGCTGCTTTTACAGCACACCTGAAGAAGTAAGGTGCTCAGTATGTGAGAATTATTGTGTGTAAAAGTATAGTAGCACAGAAACTGCAAAACACCCTGAATTGAAGGTTCAACCTTTTGATACCTTGTAGTAACCCAGGAGATTTTTCCTGACATTTTGCTGAACCCAACATAGAGCATTTGCAGGATCTAAGTATTATAATACAAATAGAAGTAAATATAAATGTAAACTATAAATATATATTAGAAATTAATATATATATATATACACACATTACTAAGAATCAGTAATATAAAATAGAACTCTGTTGGTAACTGAGAGAAACAAATTTGTTCTATTTAATCTGTTGTTTAGAGCCAGTAATTTTTGTTGTGGGTGGGGAAACATTAGGTAACATTTCATGCACATGCAAAACATGAAGTTGCAATTATACTTTTCATTTAAGGATTAGGATAGTACCATAGATTCTCTGAGCAACAAGAATTATCAATAATTTTAAAATTTAATTGAAATAAATCTATGGACTCTCTTTAATCAATAGTAACAAAATTGACTTTTCTAGAATTAATAGTGCTTTTCTAAATGGCCAAAATCAGATTATTCATTCACTAAACAGTTTTCACATTTGCGCTCAGAATACTTGGTCAGTAAACAGTACAGCCTGTCTCAAGAAGTATAGAGTTAAATCTTATCATGTGTTGACTCTGCAAACACTGAGGGATCTAACAATGGCCTTCTCTGAGGCAGAACTTGCTAAGCGAGGTTAGCTCCCCTTTGGAACTACAGCTATTATCAGTGTCCTCTCCTACAGTACAAGGTCTTGATTATCCATAACCACATTAGTGTTCTGATGCATCTTATGTTAAAAAACTGGAAAATAAGGAGAGAGAGAGAAGCAGCTCATTGTTGATGGTTACACTGTAGTTTTTTTTTTTTTTTAACTACTGCAAAATTGTTTTTCTTAAATATTAAATACAGATCATATTGTCAGTTAACTGAGACAATTTGACTTTCTCTTTTTTTATTTGGATGTCTTTAATTTCTTGTTCTTGCCTGATTTCTCTGGCAAGGACTTCTAGTATGATGTTGAATTGGAGTGAGGACCTGGGCATCCTCTTCTTGTTCCAGTTTTTAAGGGGCATGTTTTCAGCCTTTTCTGATTCAGTATGATGTTACCCGTGATTTTGTCACATATAATTTTTATCATTTTGAAATATATTCCTTCAATGCTTAGTTTCTTGAGGATTTTTATCATGAAGGGATGCTGAAATGTATCAAATGCTTTCTCTGCTTCTATTAAGAAGATTATATATTTTTTGTTTTGAATTTATGTGATGAATCACATTTATTGATTTGTAAATGTTGTGCCATCCTTGGACCAAAACTCATTTGATTGTGATATATTATCTTTTGGATATGGTGTTGAATTTGGCATACTAGTATTTTGTGAGGATTTGTGTTCATCAGAAATATTGGCCTATAGTTTTCTTTTTTGTCATGTCCTTGCCCAGCTTTAAATGCACCTAACACTAGAACACTCAGACTCATAAAACAAATACCACTAGACCTAAGAAAAGAGACAGACAGCAATACAATAATAATTGGTACTTCAACACCTCATTGACAATACTAGACAGATTACCAAGGTAGAAAATCAATGAAGAAACTCTGGACTTAAATAAGACTGTAGACCAAATGGACCAAATATACATTTACAGAATATTCTACCCCCAAAAAACAGAATATTGATTTTGCTCATCTGTGCATGGAACATTCTCCAAAATAGATCACATACTTAGACATAAAGCACATCTATATAAATTCCCAAGTTTCAAAATCCTGTCAAGTATCTTCTCAGACCACTGCTCAGTGGAAAAAAAAAAAAAAAAAACAAAAAAAAAAACTGGAAATTAGTGTCAAGAGAAACTTTCTAAATTATTAACTGACAGGAAAATTAAACAACCTGTCCCTGAATGAAACTTGGTGAGCAATGGCACTAAAGCAAACATCAAATATTGTTTTGAAATGAATGAAAACAGAGACAAAATATACCAAGAATTCTGAGATACGGTGAAAATGGTGCTGAAAATAGTTTAGACTGTTAAATGCCTAAATCAAACAGATAGATCTCAAATTAACAACTTAGTATTGTACCTCAAGGAACTAGAAAATCAAAAACAAACCAAACTCACAGCTGGCAGAAGAAAAGAAATAAAAAAGATCAGAGCAGAGCTAATGAAATTGAGACTAAAAAACAATAAAAGCATCAATAAAAGGAGAATTTTGTTCTTGGAAAGACAGACAAAACTGAGAGATTGGTAACCAAGAAAAAAAGATTCAAATAAGTACAATCAGAAAAGACAACATATGAAAATATGCTTAACATCACTAATGACCAGAGAAATGCAAAATAAACCTACAATGAGAACCATTTTATACCAGGAAGAATGGGTATTAATAAAACATCAAGTTTGGGTAACAGGTACACTAGAAGACCAACCCCCACCAGTATGCAATGTACCCATGTAACAAACATGCCTAAATCTCCTCTGAGTTTAAAATAATTTTTTAAGTCAAAATATTAACTGAGGTTGGCAAGGTTGTGAAGAAAGGGCAATGTCTATACATTGTTGGTGGGATTGTAGAATAATTCAATCTCTATAGAAAAACAATATGGAGATTTCTCAAAGAACTAAAAAAAGAACTACCATTTGACCCAGAAACCTCACTACTGTGTATCTACACAAAAGAAAGAAAATTGTTTTATCAGAAAGATATTTACACTTATATGTTTATCACAGCACTGCTCACAATAGCAAAGGTAGGGAATCAACCTAAATATTGCTTGATATGGTTTGGCTGTGTCCCCAACGAAATCTCATCTTGAAATGTAGCTCCCATAATTCCCTCTTGTTGTGGGAGAAACTCTATGGGAGATCATTGAATCAGAAGGGCAGTTTCCCACATACTCTTCTTACGGTAGTGAAAAGGTCTCACGAGATCTGATGGCTTTATAAGGGGAAGCCCTTTTCACTCTGCTCTCCTTGTCTCTCTTGCCTGCTGCAATGTGAGATGTGCCTTTCATCTTCTGCCATGATTATAAGGCCCATGAGCCACATGGAACTGTAAGTCCATTAAACCTCTTTTTTTTTCTTTTTTTGTAAATTGCCTAGTCTCATGTGTGTCTTTATCAGCAGCGTGAAAACAGACTAATACAGTAAATTGGTACCAGTAGAGTGGGGCACTATTAAAAAGATACCTGAAAATGTGGAAGCAACTTTGAAACTCGGTAACAGGCAAAGGCTGGAACAGGTTGGAGGGCCCAAAAGAAGGTAAGAAAATGTGGGAAAGTTTGGAACTCCCTAGAGACTTATTAAATGGCTTTGACCAAAATGCTGATAATGATACACACAACGAAATTCAGGCTGAGGTGGTCTCAGATGGACATGAAGAACTTATGGGAACTTGAGCAAAGGTGACTCTTGTTAACGTTTTAGCAAAGAGACTGGCAGCATTTTGCCCCTGCCCTACAGACTTGTGAAACTTTGAAATGAAATAGATGGTTTAGGGTATCTGGCAGAAGAAATATCTAAGCAGCAAAGCAAAACATTCAAGAGGTGACCTGGGTGCTGCTAAAGGCATTCAGTTTTAAAAGGGAAACTGAGCATAAAAGTTTGGAAAATTTGCAGCCTGACAATGCGACAGAAAATAAAATCCCATGTTCTGAGGAGAAATTCAAGCAAGCTGTAGAAATTTTCATAAGTAACAAAGAGCCAAATGTTAATTCCCAAGACAATGGGGAAAATGTATCTAGGCATGTCTCTTTATGGCAGCCCTCCCATCACAAGCCCAGAGGCCTAGGAGGAAAATTAGTTTCATGGACTGGGCCCAGAGTCCTCATGCTGTGTGCAGCCTCGGAACCTGGTGCCCTGAATGCCAACTGCTCCAGCTGTGGCTAAAAGGGGCCAAGGTACAGTTCAGGCTGTGACTTCAGAGAGTGCAGGCCCAAAGCCTTGGCAGCTTCCACATGATGTTGAGTTTTTCAGTGTATGTAAGTCAAGAATTAGGGTTTGGGAGCCTCCGCTTAGATTTTAGAAGATGTATCGAAATGCCTGGATGTCCAGGAAGAAACTTGCTGCAGGGGCAGGGCCCTCATGGAGAACCTCTGCTAGGGCAGTGTGGAAGGGAAATGTGAGTTGGAGTTCCCACACAGAGTGCCCACTGGGGCACTGCCTGTAGAGCTATGAGAAGAGAGTCACCCTCCTCCAGTTCCTAGAATGATGGATCCATTGACAGCTTGCACCACGCACCTGGAAATGCTGCAGACACTCAATGCTAGCCCATGAAATCAGCTGGGAGGGAGAATTCACCCTACAAAGCAACAGGGGCAGAGTTATCCATAACCTTGGGAACCCACGTTTTCCATCAGCATGGCCTGGATGTGAGACATGGAGTCAAAGGAGATCATTTGGAGCTTTAAGATTTGACTGCCCACTGAATTTTGGACTTGCATGGGGCATGTAGACCCTTTGTTTTGGCCAATTTTTCCCATTTGGAATGGCTGTATTTACCCAATGCCTGTACCTCCATTATATCTAGGAAATAACAAACTTGCTTTTGATTCTTCAGGCTCATAGCAGAAAGGACTTGTCTTGTCTCAGATGAGATGTCGGACTGTGGACTTTTGAGTTAATGACAAAACGAGTTAAGACTTTGGGGGACTGCTGGGAAGGCATGATTGGTGTTAAAGTGTGAGGATATGAGATTTGGGAGGAGCCAGGAACGGAATGATATGGTTTGGCTGTGTCCCTATCCAAATCTCATTTTGAATTATAGCTCCCATAATTCCCTCGTGTTGTGAGAGGGACCAGTAGGAGATAATTGAATCATGGATGTGGTTTCCCCATACTGTTCTCATGGTAGTGAAAACGTCTCACAAGATCTGATGATTTTTTTTTGATGAGAAACACCTTTCATTTGGCCTTCATTCTCTCCCTTACCTGATCTGATGTGAGACGTGATTTCCACCTTCCATCATAATTGTGAGGTCTCCCCAGCCACTTAGAACTGTGAGTTTATTAAACCTTTTTTTGTAAATTGCCCAGTCTTGGGTATGTCTTTCTCTCGAAAATGGAGTAGTACATTTTTTAATGGATAATTGGATAAACAAAATGTTATATATGTATATATACATGTACACACATGGAAAACTACCCTGTCAAAATATACACATACACTACTCAACCAAAATATACACATACACACATTTGGAATACCACTCAGCTAAAAAAAAAAAAAAAAGAAATAATGTATTTTACAGAAAGACGGACAGAACTAGTGGCCATTATCTTAAGTGAAATAACTCAGAAATAGGAAATCAAATATCACATGTTCTCACTCATAAGTTGGAGATAAATAAGGTGTAGACATGGACATACAGAGTGGACTCATAGATATTGGAGACTTGGAAGGGTGGGAAGAAGGTGAGGGATGAGAAATAACTTAGTGGGTGTAATGTATACTATTTGAATGATGGTTACATTAAAAGCCCAAACTTATCTACTACATACCAAATTCATGTATTAAAATTGCAATTGTACCCCCACATTTATACAATTAAAAATATTAAATAAAGCATACATTAAATATACCTAATACCATTTCATTTTTATTTTCCTTAAAATTATTAAATATATAAAGATATTTATTTACCTTTCCTCCTCATTGTGAGGAGAGATAAAGAGCCTGAACAACTCATGGAAGCATAACAGTTTGATTTGTGTAAAAGGTTCAAATATCTATCTATACAGTAATATTTGACCTTTTGACATCCAGAAAGTCTGGTTAACACAAATATTTTACTCTCTTTCTTTTGTGGCTCACTCCAGAGTTTTCTCGGGAAACAGTTTTGAGAAGGGCATCAAGTTCAGGTTCATGGCTGTCCCTCAAGACCCTAAAGCCAAAGAATTTTACTGTTTTATTGATGTTGGCAGAAAGGAAGCCAGCAGTATGTAATGATTTACCTCCAAAGTCTTATAAAAAATGCTAACTCTTTTCATAATTTTTAAATTAGGAAAAAGAAAATCCAGAAATCATTCTGTAAAAATTATTTTTCAATTGAAATTTATTTTGTAATGCATGTAATCTTCAATAAAAACTTCACTATTTTCCCAAGATACATTTGTATGTCAATGCAGACATTTAATTATATTTTAATTTTAATATTGGCTTTACAATGACTGCCAAATTAACACTTCATTTTATCTTTTTTTAACCTTTGGAATGCTATTCACAGATTTTAATTTTTATGAAATTATTTTTTTTCAGGTATACATTGAACACTGATGTATGTTCTAGGCACTTTTTATGCAGTGGAAATAATTGCAAGGGTGACCAAAAAAATCTTTTTAATCTAGTGTGAAATAAAAAGTGGGAAGTGAAAAACGAATGTTTTAAAAATTAAACTAGTAATCAGAAGTTGGTGTGTTTAAAACACTTTTCGATTATTACACCGTATCTTTTACATGCAATATAAATATTTACAAATATTAACCAATTTAATATTCACCACAGCCATGTGAGGCAGCTACTGTAATAGATTAAAAAATCGAGGTACAGATGGGTTAGCTGTATTACATAAGGTCATAAACATAGTAAGTGGCAGAATTAGGATTCAAAATGTTACATGAATAATAAGCAGGTAACCATGGAAGATGAAGAGAAAGAATGCCTAGCTGCCCTGGGAGATCACTAAAGCCCTCAATGTAAAAGTATCATTGGGTCTTAAAAAATATTTGGGAGATGGTAGTGCATATTTAAATCAGATAGCCCTGATAAGATAAAAGTGAACTGGATCATTTACATGCCTGTAAAGCCCTGGTCAGTTTACTTTACCACTCTAAGCTTTTGTTCCCTTTTTCCTAAAAATGGGCTAGGAACATTACTTATTTCATACGGTTTTTTTGAGAATCAAACTATGTACTATGTAGCATGATCTCAGGCCTAGGATTAGGCCCAAAAAAGTAAAAAATAATTGTTATAAATAATGAGAAAGAGCTAGGTAAGTGAAAAAAGGTGAAATTGAAAATATTCCAGATATATGTTGATTACCTGGGAAGGAGTGGGCAAAAAGGGGTAGAAAGATGAGGGGAAGGACAATGGGTGGTAGGAATAACAAGATGGTGACTCATCTCTGAATATATTTTTTGTGTAACTGTGACTATGAACAAATGATTAAAACTTACCAGGACATTGAAGAAAACAAAAATATAATTCCAGAATAAAAATTTAACCTAACTGTATTGCAAATCAATAACATAACCACACTGAAGGGCATGTGGAATGCAAAATATAAACTAAGTTACTTTCTAAAGATAAAGACAAAACAAAACAAAATCTCTATACATAAATATATATTGTAATCTGCGCAATAAAATTTAAAAATAGATACTCAGAGACGAGTGAGAATTTATGAAATTATTACACACTGGCATTAAACAAAGCTATAAAAATAGATAATAAAAATAAAAATTGGCTATCTAAGTATCTGAGAATGAAGTTGAAAATAAGGAAAGGAAAAAGCTCAAATGATAGAACTGGAGGTGTCAGTTGAACTGGTCATGAAAAATTATACAGTATATGATACAAGAGAAGGCCAAGACCAAGTATTAATAGTACTCCAGTGGCAATGAGCACAATTAGTATTATATTCTAAACAATCTGTATTAGTATTATATCCTAAACAATCTTTTATCCTAAACATCATTCTCCAATAAAAAGAACTAGTGTTTCACGTTAAAATAATGGTTGAATGCAGGACTAGGGTGAGGAAATTACAAAATATATCTAAAGCATCTTGGGGTGCCAGAATCCAAAAAAGTTATCACAAAAGGATAACAGTATAACAAAAGAACACAGGAGGTAACCTGTAGTAGATCCTAATGGCCAAATAATTTAAACAATAAAATAATGATAATTTTAGCTATCGTCCATATAATAAAAAATCATGAATCAAATAAATATTTAATTAATAAATAAGAGAGAAGGAATTCTTTCTCATAGAAGAATTCTGATTTGAAAATTTAGAAGAAAAGAGGGGAAGAAGAAACCACTCACACTAAACACCAATATAATAATTATTTTAGAAAAAAGTTATCTATGGTTGGCAAAATTACTGGGGGGAAACACATTGTACATATGTATCAAATTATTGCACGTATCACCAAAATATGCACACCTATGATATATGAACAAAAATAGTGAAGGAAATTTGAAAACGAACAGAATATTTGTGTAATTTAAATATATGTACCCCCAAAATATGTATAAATTTCAATGGGAAAAATAGTGTTTAAAATGAATAAACTTAGCAGATACTAACTTAAGCAAGTGGTCAAGGCTAATATCACCACTTATAAAATAAGTTGACATTGCGAAGTCCCTGACATCATTCATTAAAAAAGAACAATATCATTTTTATAGTGCTTTTTCCAAAATGTCACAATCTCATTTTAATAAGAGATAGTATCAATAAAACCCAAATTGATAGTCATTTTCCAAGTAACTGACCAGTACTTTCTAAAGTATCAATGCTGCAAAGGAAAATTAAAGACCTGGCAACTGTTAAGAATGGATAAAACTAAGAAAGAAAAAACCCATCTCTACTAAAATTGCAAAAATTAGCCAGGAGTGGTGATGTGCACCTGTAGCCCTAGCTACTAGGAAGGCTGAGGCAGGGGAATCCCTTGAACCCAGGAAGTCAAAGTTGCAATGAGCCGAGATTGTGCCACTGCACTCCACCTAGGAGACAGAGCAAGACTCTATCTATTTAAAAAAAAGAGAGAGAGAGAGAGAGAAGTATGTGACAATTTAGTTCTCTGGTATTGATCATTTTAGTATGACTATGTAACATGTTAACATTAGGGAAAGTTTGGTAAGGGAATATGAAAAATTTCTTTTTTTTTTTTTTTTTTTTTGCAACCATTCCTGTAGTAAGTGTGACAATATATTTAAAAATGTAAATAAATCCACCCAGGAGATTTTATTATGTAAGCAGTGTGTTGGGTTTTTGTTTGCTTGTTTGTTTTGTTTTCTTTCTCTGTGTGTCAGAGTACAACAATACAAGTTTGGAGGAGTAGGCAAGAACCTGATCACAAGAACTTTTATAAATTATGCCAAGCTATAAAACATAGATTTTAAGTAGGAAAACTAAAGGATCATATTTACATTTTAGAAAGGATGTGCTCACAAAAAGGAAAGAGAATTCTGTCAGTTTCCATGAGTTGAGGAGATGGAGCTAAGACTACCAGGAGACTTAGGTAGCAAGAGTTCACAGCGCAGAGTACCACAAAAGAGAAAACCGCAGAGGGGCAAGGAGATAAAATCCTAGAAATCCACAGAAGTCTCCCTCAAAGAGCAGAATATTAATCCGTACATATCTGTGAGAAAACTACCTAAGACTGGGTAAAGAACTATAAAAAAGGATCAGTGATTACAATGACCAGTGCACACATAGGTCCAGAAACAGTGTATGTTCTCATTAGTAAGACCAGAAAAAAACTCATAATTCATGAGGCAAAAGGTTAAAAACTCAGAAAGACCATACCTAATTAATGAGAAATAATTAGCTGCCTGGTTCCTTCTCTGCAGCTGCCTAACCAGTCATAACATCAAGATCTGAGAGGAACAAGCTATGTCTAAGTAACTTACTAAATCCCAGAAAAAAAATACCTAGAACATTTACAGGGAATAAAAAGTTCAAAACACCATGACAAAAATTTTGCAATGTCTGACATAATATCAAAGATTACCAGCCATTTAAAAAGCAGGGAAATATTGCCCATAATTAAGGAAAATAATCCATTGAAAGCATCCCAGACATAACACAGTAGTTAGAATTAGAGCTAAAGTACTTTAAGACAGTTAATACAACTTTACTCCATATGTTCTAAAAGTAAAGAATTTGAAAATATAAATAATGTCTTGAAGTTAAACTTCACTAACAAATAATCAAACAATATGACGATAATAAATAAAAATAGAGATATGTAATGAGTTAACATAAAGGAAAACACAATATTATTAGAATGTCAATTCTCATTTTGATCTTAGATTTTATTTATTTATTTATTTATTTATTTATTTATTTATTTATTTATTTTAAGACAGAGTCTCACTCTGTCGCCCAAGTTGGAGTGCAGTGGTGCGATCTCGACTCACTGCAGCCTCCACCTCCTGGGTTCACGCTGTCCTCCTGCCTCAGCCTCCTGAGTAGCTGGGACTACAGGTGCCAACCACCATGCCGGGCTAATTTTTTTGTATTTTTAGTAGAGATGGGGTTTCACCATGTTATCCAGGATAGTCTCGATCTCCTAATCTTGTAATCTGCTCGGCTCGTCCTCCCAAAGTACTGGAATTACAGGCGTGAGCCACTGCACCCGGCTTAATCTTAGATTTAGTATCATTCCAGTCAGGATTCTGGCAGGCTTTTCTTGTAGAAATTGACGAACATATTCTAAAATTCAAATGAAAATTCAACAGGCTTAGAACATGCAAAACAATTCTGAAAATAAGACCAAAGTTGCAGTATTAGTCTTTCCAAGACGTATTATAAAGCTATAGTAATCAAGACCATGTGAGAGCTTTATAAAGATAAACAAATAGATCAGTAGAATGGAGAGTCAAGCAATAGACTGACACATATAAGGATGATATATTTTTAATACTGGTTCAAAGACATAGCATTGGAGAAAGGATAGTCTTTTCAACAAATTGTGCTAGAATAATTAGATGTGCATATGCAAAAGTCAAGTTTGATACTTACCTTGAACTATAAACAAAAATCACAGATGTATGTAAAACTTCTAGGAAAAAAATATAGAGTCTTTTTAACTTTGATGTATTAGTCAGGATTCTTCAGAGAAACAGAATCAGTATAATTTATCATAATTAATATTGTGTGTGTGTGTGTGAGAGAGAGAGATTGTGGAGAAACTGGCACATATGATTATGTGATGTGGAGGCTGAGAATTCTCATGAGATCAGCTAGCTTGAAGCCCAGGAAAGCTGTTAGTATAATTCAGTTCAAGTCCAAAGGGCTGAGAACCATGGAAGTCAATGCTGTAAATCCCCAGTTCAAGAGCTGAAGAAAATGAGATGAAATGTTTCACCTGAAACAGTGAGATGCGAAAAAGTAGGGCAAATTCCTCTTTCCTCTCTGCCTGCTCTATGCCAGGCTTTTAATAGGATTAGATGATACCTACCCATATTGAGGAGGGCAACCTACTTTACTGCAGCCACCAGTTCAAATCCTAATCTTATCCAGAAACACCTTCATATAGACATAAACACAGAAATAATGTTTAATGCAGGTACCTCATAGCCAGACACATTGCCAGGTAAAATTAATCATCACACATAGATTAGGTAAAGATTCTTTAGATATGCCACCAAAACACTTTCCATAAAAGAATAAATAGATAAACCGTAATTTTTCAGAAATTACAAAGTCACTGTTACAAGATTGAAAAGGGTCAGACGCGGTGGCTCATGCCTGAAATCCCAGCATTTTGGGAGGCCGAGGCGGGCAAATCACCTGAGATCAGGAGTTTGAGATCAGCATGTTCAACACGGTGAAACCCTGTCTCTACTGAAAATACAAAATTAGCCAGGTGTGATGGTGGGTGCCTGTAATCCCAGATACTTGGAAGGTTGAGGCAGGAGAATCACTTGAACATGGGAGGTGGAGGTTGCAGTGAGCCATAACTGCGCTATTGCACTCCAGTCTGGGCAACAAGAGTGAGACTCTGTCTCAAAAAAAAGAAAAAAAAAAAAATGAAAAGACACACAAACTAGAATATAATACTTGCAACCATATGTTGTATTAAAAAGAAAAAAATCCAGCTTATATAAGGAGCTCTTAGACTCAATAATAAGAAATCAAACAACCAACATAAAAAGAAAAATAATTGATAGATACTTCATCAAAGAAGATATGACAATGATAGATAAGCACACAAAGATATGCTCAACATCACTACTATAGTTGGGGAGAGGCAAATTAAAAATACTTTACTAGAATGATTTATGTGGGAATGTGGAGGAACAGAGGCTCTCATACACTTCTGGTTGCAACGTAAAATGGTGCAATTACTTTAGAAAACAGATTGGCATTCTCTTAGGTGTTTTCCTAAGAGAAATAAAGATACATGACCATGCAAAGACTTGTACATGAATGTTCATAGAAGATTTATTTTTAGTAGACAAAACTAGATATAACCCAAATGCCAATCTACAGGTGAATGACTGTGATGATCAGTCTTATGTGTCAATTTGACCATCATATCACAAGGTACAAAGAAATTTGACTAAACATTTCTTCTGGGTGTATCCGTATAGACTTTTCCAGATGAAATTAGCATTTGAATTGATAGAGTGAGTAAACAAGATTGCCCTCCTCAGGGTAGACTGGCATTATCCAATCCTTGCAGATCTGAATAGAGCAAAAGGGTTAGGGAAGGAGGAATTTGCTCTCTGAATGATGGCTTGGGCTGGAACTTTGGTCTTCTCCTGCATTCATATTGGGACTTATATTATTAGCTCCCCTGATTCTTGGGCCTTGGAAATTTGGGATTTATTTCATTGGCTCCCTGTTTCTCAGGCCTTTAGACTCATCCTGAAACTGTATCACTGGCTTCCCTAGGCCTCCAGCTTACAGATAGCAGATTATGATGCTGGTCAGTCTTCATAATCATGAGAGCCTTTATATCTTTATAATAAATTCTATATGTAAGTATACATACATATATAAGTAGATAGATGATAGACAGATAGATATAGATACATATCTCCTATTGATTCTGTTTCTCTGGAGAGCCCAGAATAATATATTAGATAAAAAGATGGTGGCATATCTATACAATAGAATACTACTCAACAATAAAAATATTACCTAGAGAGACACTGAACAAAAGACTGAATATCAAAATATGTAGAATGATAAAAGCCAGTCAAAAGAGTAAATAACATATTATTTTATATATACTCATTTCTATAAAACTAAAACTAATCTATAGTGACAGGAAACAATTGAATGCTTCCTTAAATCTTAAAGATTTAATCCAGATGTGACAAACATCACTTCTCAAATTGTATAACCAAAGCAAGTTATATAACACACTTAACATTAAGAGGCAGAGGATCATAAAGATGTGCTCAAAAGTGGAGAATAAAAAATACTAACTAATAACATTATCAGCTAGTGAATATCAAGGAAAGTTGCATATTTAATTGAACTCATTTATACAGAATAGAAAATATTTTACTGTAGGAGAAATAATAATACATTACTGCATAGTTTTCCTTTAGAACCAATTACCAAAGTTAACTTCCTTAAACTTATTTGCTTTTCTCAATTCTTTCTCTTATTTCAATATGTAATGGATTGTTAAAAGTATGCATTTTTTTTAGCAGAAAACACACATGAACTTAGAATTAATTTTAACTGTGTTACAACATTTGCAAGTTGATGACAACAGGGAATATTCCAATTAGTGAATACTGATTTAAATATCTATTTAGAAGTTGTCTTCAGATAATATTTAGATTCTTATGCAAAATAAGTTGGGAGCTTCATCAGCAGTATCTAGCAGTCAGAGATGACTATATTTAGAGTTGAGCTAGAGGCAGTTTTATCACAAACTTAACCAACTTCTGTCATGTTATTGTCAGTATGCTGAAATCCATGTGTATATTTTCTGATTTTAGGCAGAAGTGAATATTACATTCAGAGAGGAGATCTTTTTACTGCTTTATTATTGCATAATGTCCTGGATATATTTGATACTGCTCACAGCTCCAATACACCTGTCACTGCACCTCACTGCTAATACAATGACAGCTCAGTGGTCATGTGTTCCAAGCCAATATCATGCAGTGCTGTCTTTCTCTACTCATTCTGAGTTGCAGTCAGCATTAAAAACTATGCTCAGACTTACTCTGGATTAGTTTCCTCCAGAGATGCACATTATTAATGCGTTTGATTTAAAGAAGTTGTAAAGAGTATTATACAGAAGTAGACCTGTGTATGGTATTTTCATTATTTGACATTATAACCTGGTCAGTGGGGTCTTGAGTACCATCCAGGATCCAAACAGAGGAGATTTAGGCTTCCAAAACGGCTTGGCTTGATAATACCCATCTTCCTCATGATTACATTAGTGCAGAATTATGTAAGCAAATTATTAATTATTTAGAGCTAAAAGTACCTTAAAATGAAAAAATGACATACAGAGTTATATATTGGACTCATTTAGAAGATCTTTTGCTCTGGGTTATGTGCTTTAGGAATCCAATTAAGTTTAATCATTCTTATTTTACATTTACAAGAACTGGCCTTAGTAACTGGCACAACTAGAATTGGAATTCAGGCCCAGACTTTTAGATTTTACATATCTTATTCATTTTAGAGAGATATTTTATTACAAACACAAACTTATACCTAAATGTTTATATTGAATAGAGAAACCCAGGGCAGAGAAACTAAGTAATTTTCAAAAGCTTGCGTATAGACAGCTAACAACAAAACAAAAGACTGTCTTGAATTCTAAGTAACTCTCATGTCCTGAAATCAAATCAACATCCTGGCTTCTGCATTCTTTTCAGAGTAGCTTTCTAATTAATTCAATACTCTACCCAGTTCCTAACATTAATTGAGCGTCTACTGTCTGTAAAGCTCTTGACCTTACAGTTTATAAAAAGAAAGTATGTCTATATTGAGCTTACAATTTAATTGAGGAGGATATTGAGTAAAAATTAATTAAATAATATCACTTTTATTGTTGTAGTTGTAGAGAAGAATAAAACTGGGTAGAGGAATAAACTTACTATTTTTAGCAAGGAAGGACCTATGAGGATTCCATTCAAACAGAAATGTAAATAACGAAAACTGTCATGCCATGAGAAAAAATTGAGAACAGGGTTATACCTTCAGCCTACATGTGTTGTAAAGTTCATGTTTTTTTATATAATATAAATGATAAATAAGTGGTTTTTAAATAAACTCATCTTTTTTTTACGCAGAAACATGCACACACAAATACATAGCAATTTCTTATATTTGTGAAGTGGTTTTGTCTATCTCTGTGTATGTGTTTTCCTTAACGTAGTATATGTAGAAAGATCTTTATTGAAATATTTAAATTATAAAAGCTCAAAGATTGTTATTAATGTTTAAGTAGCATTTTTAAAAATCTAAGATTCAAAAATGTGTCAATAATGAGATAAATTATAAATAATTATTTAAATACTTTAACATTTGGAAACTGGGCTTTTATTTTATTATTTATTTTTAGATGGAATCTCTCTCTGTCACCCAGGCTGGAGTGCAGTGACGCTATCTCTTCTCACTGCAACCTCTGCCTCCTGGCTTCAAGCAATTCTCCTGTCTCAGTCTTTCCAGTAACTGGGATTACAGGCACGTGCCACCACACCCAGCTAATTTTTGTATTTTCACTAGAGACACGGTTTCACCATGTTGACCAGGATGGTCTTGACCTCCTGACTTCGTGATCCACCCACCTCCTTCTCCCAAAGTGCTGGGATTACAGGCGTGAGCCACTGCGCCCGGCAGGAACCTGGGCTTTTTCTTACAAAATCTTTACTTAATAAGATTCAATGCCAGATATGTTTTAAATCATCTCATAGAAAGAAATAACATTTTATTGGCTAATGTGTTAGCCTTGAATTTAGAAAATAGGTGATCTTATTACATGATTCACAGATTACTCAATATCTTGCACATAAAATTCTAGAAATAATTAGTGGCTAAATTAAGAAATTATAATTAATCTAGTATTTACTCTTTATTTATGAACATGAATGTATAATTTTACAAATAGATATATGAAAAAAATGTCAAATTTATATTTGAGACAAAAATATATAAAAATATTGGGTGTCCTAAAACGTTTTATTTACAAATTCTCATTTTTTCAACAAATGATTCATGGAAAAATAGCCACACAATATACACATTCAAATATCCCACAGAAATACTGTATCTTGTTTGTATATGAAAAAAAATGATCTCCTAATTTGCTGGTATGTTTTGTCCAAACATAAAAATTTCCATTTGGAAAATTCACTTCTCAGTAATAAGAAAATTCTTGGAAGTTCGAATGTTATAAGAAGTCAAAACCAAATACATCTCATATTTACATATTAGCTTTTCCAAACGTGAAAATGCTTCTCCAACTTTCTAACAAATCGTGTGTATAATACACAAAGCTTTCTTTATATCCAGAACTTGTTTTATATTTTCAATTTTTGTCTTCTATTTGTTTTTGAAGTTTTTATTTTTGGAATCTAATAAATGTGTCCATTCTCTATGCCATAAAATGCAACACAAAGTACAAATAATTAATAAAAAAATATGGCTGGACGCGGTAGCTCACGTCTGTAATGGCAGCACTTTGGGAGACTGAGGCGGGCAGATCACGAGGTCAGGAGGTTGAGACCATCCTGGCTAACACGGTGAAAACCTGTCTCTACTAAAAATACAAAAAATTAGCGAGGCATGGTGGCACGCGCCTGTAATCCAGCTCCTTGGGAGGCTGAGATTGCAGTGAGGCGAGATTGTGCCATTGCACTCCAGCCTGGGTGACAGAGTGAGACTCCATCTCAAAAAAATACAAACTAACTAAATAAATAAATCTGTATAACTTTTGAAAATAAACAATAATTGTAACAATATCTAAAATAAGAACTGTTGCTATCTTTTTTAAATATAATACGGTAAGCATTTTCCTAACAACACGTGTAAATGTAGTCTTTGGAATAACATTATAAAGTTGGTACATTTTAAGAAAATTTAGATAATTAAGTCGTTTAACCAGAGAATTTCAGCTAATGGATAGAGGACACAGAAAATTACTATGTTTCCCTTCTCTGCCTTGACAGACAAAGAAACAAATATGTGCTTTTGAAAATGCAGAAAATAAGTGAATGAGTACAACAGAAAAGTATTTAAGAATGATGCCAATCATAAAACAAGACATTTATGCTACCTTATGCAATATGTTAAATGTTATAATTAAAAACACAAAAGAAGTAACATTTTAGAAATTCAGCACACAATTTTCAAGCTCTTTTTTTTTTTTTTTTTTTTTTTTTTTGAGGCAGAGTCTCGCTCCGTCGCCCAGGCTGGAGTACAGTGGTGCGATCTCGGCTCACTGCAAGCTCCGCCTCCCGGGTTCACGCCATTCTCCTGCCTCAGCCTCCCAAGTAGCTGGGACTACAGGCACCCAGCACCACGCCCGGCTACTTTTTTGCATTTTTAGTAGAGAGGGGGTTTCACCGTGTTAGCCAGGATAGTCTCGATCTGCTGACCTCGTGATCCACCCACCTCAGCCTCCCAAAGTGCTGGGATTACAGGCGTGAGCCACCGCGCCCGGCCCAAGCTCTTTCTAAGAGGCAGAATTGTCTGTATAAAAATATGTCTTAGAATTTTGCTTCTCATTCCATCTTTGATGCACTGGGACTAAGATCCCATCTCTCCAAGCAGGAAGGCTACAATAAAACAAAATTAGACAGTTGATTAGGATGATTGTTTGATTCATTATTGTATATTATGTGTATATGTGTTTGTACAATACATAATGACACAAAAAGGCAAAATTTGTTTTTATTTATTTGTTTGCTTTTTTTGGTTTTGTGAGTCCGTCTTTCTAGCTGCATACTCAATGAGGACTTAACACTTTGCAAAGTATTGAAGTACATACATATATATGAAAAGTTCCAGAAATTACGTTCCTTTTTATTAAAAATGTGTTTATTTTTCATCTTCTGTAAGGCTTTGCAATCTAAAACATATGCATACAGTAGAAGATACCCACGTGAATTCAACAGGAAATTTGAGGAAGAGTTTATCAAGCCCTATTAGGCACTGGTGACTAAATTTACAGAACAGCAGTCATAATTGACTGTGTTGAAACAAATAATTCAGAAAATTGGGGAAATTATTAAATATAGGACAGTTTATTATTATTATTATTTTCTTTTTTGAGACAGAGCCTCCCTCTATTGCCCAGCCTCGAGTGCAGTTGTGCAATCTTTGCTCACTGCAACCTCTGCCTCCTGGGGTCAAGTGAATTCTCCTGCCTCAGCCTCTGGAGTAGCTAGAACTACAGGCACATGCCACCAAACCCAGATGGGTTTTTTATTTTTTGTATTTTTAGTAGAGACCGTGTTTCACCGTATTGGACAGCCTGGTCTTAAACTCGTGACCTCGTGATCTACGCTTCTTGGCCTCCCAAAGTGCTGGGATTACAGGCATGAGCCACTGTGCCCAGCCAGGACAGTTTCTTCTTTAACCTAAAGAAGAGAGGACCAAAACCATGATTAATTTATATTTTGGGTTGTCTCTTATTTAAAGAAAATAACTGTGCACAAAGCTCCAGTTGCAACCAAAAGTTTACTCCATTGTAAGTATCACAGGGATAGTGCCCAATGTTTTTATTTCTTTTTTGTTTTTATTAATTTTTAGTTTTTTGATCACCTCTAACAGTGTCTGCAATGTCTGCAACACAGTGGATGATTCAGCAAGTATGATTTTTGAGTAAAGAAATGATAAGGAAACAAAAGAAAAAACACAGGAACAAGTTACTAATACAGGTTTTAGAAATGTTTGAGACCTCCCAAAAAGACAAAAAGAAAAAAAACACACACACACACGCTTGTTCTACACTGTTTACACATCAATCTGCCATTAGGCCAAAGATTTGAACAGAAGATTTCTGAATACCCATTTGTGCTATTTCATTCCATTCACCAGTGGAATCAAATAATGGCATGAAATATCACTATCACCATTAATGTTTATAGTACAGTGTAATAAATATAATGCTCAGTACCATTTTCAAACCAGGCTTTCTAAATACTCTTCTTACTTTTCAGTCTTCTAACTTTCTGGACACTTTCACTATGTCTCCAAATGTTGCTTTTCTAGGTTTGCTTTGGTTTTAGCCCATTGTATTTACATTATATTCTATGGAAAGATATTTGCTAACAGGGATGCAACTGAATTTAAATCTCTTTTTTTATTTTTAAATCTTTTTTTTTAAATTTAACTAATTAACCAAGGAGCAATGCCATGAACATAAGTCTCTTAACTCTTGGTTTACTCCCACAATCTGCCTTTCTCTAAGCAATGAAACTGAATATTAGATCACATATGCATTAGTGATTGATATCAAAGATGGTAGTAATTAATCTGCTACTCTTCTCACTCTTCATTCCAGGAGAAGATATTATTATCCATCCTTTAACCAAAATAGAGAAGATCTGAGTAATTTTCATCTCATATCAGTCCTTTTCTTCACATGTCTAAGTGGCTGTGAAATATTAGAAATTGTGCTTAATTTAGTTTCTTTCATTTTCCCTTCATGTTAAGAGCTAGCACTTCTGCTATATGTAAGTCATCTTACATAGTAAAAAAAAATTTCCTCATTTTGCAAGAAGCTCCTAGAATCTGGTGCACAGTACCACCCTCCAATTCAGGTAAATATGTGTGCGCGTGTGTATGTGAGGGTATCTTCTCTGGTAAGGTCATGTCTATTTTCCTTAACATGCTCTGGTTAGTAGTAAAGAGACTATACCATCCAGAAGCTCCCCTTTAACTTTAAAGTTTTCCTAACAATAAGTAATATTTCTCATTTCCTTTAATCCATCTCATGTATTAAACATGGTCATCTTATGTATTTATTCACCTTAATTTATAAAAATCATAGATAAAAAGCCCTTTTCAAAAATATCAATATTTTTATATACTGTGATGTACTTATGAAATACAAACTTTAGTTAGTAAAATAACATGATTCCATGAATTTTGTAAAGAAAACATGCATGTCTTCCTCTCTTTTCTTCCTTCCTTCCTTCCTTTAAATATAAAGGAGACAATAATAGAAAATTTCATATTGTAATTCTATATTTGTAAAAATTACTAAAAAATTTCCAATTGAATTTGTTCAAAATGTATTCTTTTAAAATTCTTTCTGAATTTAAAAATGTTAAGTGTGATTTGAGAAATATCACAAGGCCCTTGACTAAGGCTCCTGTCTGTGTGAGTGTATGTATGTGTGTGTGAGTGTGTGTGTATGTGTATGTATATATGTGTATAGAACCATTTTGAAGTTACCTTCTTTTACTATAAATAGCTAGCTATTATGCTAAATATGTCTTCTTTCATATGAATAATTAGTGATTTTTCTTTTTATGAGATTCTTTCATCACAGTAAACAGTACTCATCCTTCAATTTAATTTGATCAATTCAAATTTATTGCTTTGAAATATACACCACTTTAAACTTACAAATTAGAAAAGGCAAGATGGCTCAATAATTCAGTTTCTTTATAAGTCAAGATTGCTTGTTGTTTTCAAATTATTGTATTTTTGTATATATTTATTTGTGATCTAGAACTAATTATCATCCAGATATAGACAATTATGTATATAGAAGGTATGTAGGTAGAAATTGCATTCTATACATTGAAAAATAATTATCAATGTATTGCTCTATTGAAAATTAACACAATTTAATAAACCTTATTTTAAAATGCTGAACACTTGTTTCCACACGAGACAAAACATTTTTTTATTTCCACTTTAAAATGTTCTCAATTATTGCTTTAACTCTAGTTACTTTTGTCAAGTTGCAGGTTTAAAGTAAATAAGTATCATTACATTACATTAGCATGATAAACATTTATTAAAACATTTATTGCTTTATGCACTAAATTGTGAACTACCTATGCAATGCTAGAATTGTATTTTCTAAATATTTGATTATTCCTATTTTCTATTAAACTAATTGAGAATTTGTTGATAAACAATTTTACAATGTGTCACACAATTCACATAAAGTTTGCTGAAAGGTTCAAAATAAATGTGAACCATGAGTTTAAGTGAAATTGCTTGACTAAATAATATTTGATATATGTCAATGCAACATAATTCACATTTAAGAAGATTAAAATATGTGGAGTTTTTTAGGCTGTTGACATTTCAGATAAAATTTTCAATATGTAGACTCTTTTTAAAAAATTATTCTAGGCTGATTTGTTAGGAGAAAGATATTGATTTCACTACTGTGGTAGGGTGCCAATTTTACAATATTGCTTGGGTCAACCTTGCTAACTTGATCTCCTGTCACTATTCCTTTTTCCACTTTATGCTTTATCTGCACTAAATTAAAAATCTTTTCTGTTTTTCTGGGTTTTCTGTTTTTTGAGATGGATTTTTGCTCTGTTGCCCAGGCTGGAGTGCAGTGGCGTGATCTCGGCTCACTGCAACCTCTGCCTCCCGGGTCCAAGTGATTCTCCTGCCTCAGCCTCTCAAGTAGTTGGGATTACAGGCAAACATCACCATGTCCACCTAATTTTTGTATTATTAGTAGAGACCGGATTTCTCCATGTTGGGCAGGCTGATGTTGAACTCCTGACATCAAGTGATCTGCCCAGCTTGGCCTCCCAAAAGGCTGGGATTACAGGCATGAGTCACCATACCTGGCCAAGGATCATTTTTGAAATATATTTTATTTATTTCTCTCTAATATTATATGTGCTATTATTACCCTCTAAAACGCTTACTCTCTTCAGCCCTTTATTATCTGTCAAATTCCTACTTCTTTCAAGTCCTGAGTCAGGTGTTTCTTTATGCACCCCATCCATCCTGAAAGAGCAATGGTCTCACTTGTTACTCTGGTAGTTGGTATACATCTCTATAAAAGACTTTCGCACAAATTTAGACTTAGTTGTTTATAAAACTACTATTATCCATTATACTGTAAACTGCAGTGTATAGTTCCTGGGAATAGTGACTGTCACTTAATCACCTTTATATCATTATCCTTTAATAAAATGCCAGATAGATTATGTTTCTCTTCTGTCACCAATATCACTCAACCCAAGTAAGCCAAGACTACAAATTACAAGACCTCTATAGCCCCCATTCTTTTCATGAGATGAAAGACTCTAGGAAATATAAAATTTTGGGTGATATTCTTTAGGATTTCCATTTTCACTCCCAACTGAATATTAGTTTCAACTGGGAAACTTTGAAAACTGTACTGCTGACAGCTATAGGAGGGAGGGAACGTCTAGGCAGACAGGGGTGGGTCCCTGGCAAAACACCTTTGAGCCAAAAGGCCTGAAACCTACAGCCCAAAGTGAGAACTTCCATCTCTGTGTGCCTGCTCTCTCTTGATTGGTTCTTTCTGAATAATGTCTTTTTACCAATGGAATGCTGCCCTTTCCAAAACTACCTACGGCCGCCCCTATCCTGTGCCTATACAGACCCCAGACTCAGCTGGCAGAGAGTAGAAGTGGCCAGACATCAGGGAGAAGCAGTTGGATATCTGGGAGAGGCAACTTTCACTTCAGAGATGGTGTCTGAACTAGGCAACCTGACCTCGAAAAACAGATGCCAAGAGGCGGCTTGACTTCAGGAGAGAGGAACCTTCCGTTCCTGTTCCCTTTCCAGCTCTCTCTCTGCTAAGAGCTGCTTTCATCACTCAATACAATTCTCCACATTCACCATCCTTCAATTCATCTGCATGACCTCATTCCTCTTGGGCACCGAACAAGAATTTGGGATCCACTGGATGCGGGTACCCAAAAAGGCTGTCACACTGGCCTTTTGCCCTCATTGGAGAAAAGCAGCTTCCCCACGTGAGGAGGCAAAGGGCCACCTGAGCTGATAACACACTGCTGTCTGCAGACGGCAGAGCTAAGCAAGCATTGTAACATGCCCTCTGGAGCTTTGGGGCCACAGGCACCCCTAACCTGGACACTGCTGCGAGGCCCACCCAGACTTCGCTCCTGCGGGTGCTAAAGCAACTGATTCTTACACTAGGTTGCTCTGGTGCCTGCACTCGTTTGCTCGCACGCTCACTCCCACAAGGAGTTGACCGGGGTGGGCTGAGTAAATGAGGCACCCATCTTGCATGTCCTGCGAAGGGATCAAGAAAATATCTGGCATCACTACTACTCAGAGTCCATCAAAATAAATAAAATACCAAATTTGAACTCCAGCCCTAAGAATAATTACCAATTCTGGGCCAAGTTCATAGACACTAAACTGCTTCACCATAAGAGACCATACATGTGTGGACATATTTGTCTCTGAGAGCTAATTTATACCAGGTTGTAAATTAACGAAATCTCTAGCTAAATGAGATGAAATTAAGTTAAATGTAATGAGGCTGCATGCCATTTGCCAGTACATCCTAGAGGAAATAAGAAAAGATAAAAGTAAAACATTGCCCCAAGGTTCATGTTTAAAGCCCACAAGTGTCTCACAATATCTCCACAAGAAAGTCCGGAAGTCCACAACCGTGTTACAAATGTTACACTGTCTAAATCTAGTATACCTCTCATTTATGTTTTTCTAATTGCTCAAAATTTCCACTTTGCAAGGTTGTTTATCCTCAAGAAGTTTTACTTCCATAGTGCTCTGCTTATCTTAGTACCAAGATCCAAGTTATTGTCATTCCCCAAACCCAAATAGTGTGTTGATTTTACGAAATAATTAAATTATTCCTGAATCTGTAATGGGATTGACTTAATATGTCTGTAAACTTCATAAGAACAGCAAACTTCTCTTGTATACCCATTACTATAACTGGATTATGTAGAAGCATTTCTTGCTCTTAATGAGCAGTGTTTGAATGAATGAAGCCATATTAAATAACAAAGAAGTTTTGTAGATGCATAAATATTTGAAAAACAGGATAGTAATTATGTTACATATAGCAAGCATACCAGAACACAAAAATCTAGGTAAATCTTGTCCCCTTTCAGTACTGCCTCTTTTCTATTTGTAAGACCTTAGAGAATAATTTCATCTCTCAGTGCATCAATGTCATTTTCTATATAGAATAGAATAATGGCTATCAGGTAAAGTTATTGTGAGAATTAAACATGTTAAAGACTGTAAAACACAAGTAATTGTTCTAGCACATAACACTCAATAAATGTTTGGTCTTATTATTGAGTACAGTTGTTGTTTTCTTAGGCATCTATGTGTTTCAGTAACAATTATATGCTTTTAATCATAAAATTCCACACATTAATTGAAATCTTCTGTGTGATGAAGATGACTGCTAATCTAAGATCACAAAGTATTTTTCACATTCAAAATTAAAGCATGGTTTATGATTTAATTCAGACCTGTATAAAACTATATGAATTGGAATGTCAGGACCAGAAGAAGTTTATTCTGTTTTAACATAGGCTCCGTTTCAACTAAATAGGCCCTAGTTTTTTGGCTAGAAATCAGGCAGTAACTTTGCAGAAATTCTGTCCAATCCCCTACTTTAATTAATTTCTCCAAATGTGAATAGGAGGAAGAAATAAATGTTTTTAAAAAACTGAAAATATTTTAAAATATTGGGCAGAAAGATTGAAAGCTATCCCAATATTTTACAAGAATCTTGAATTAAAATGTCTGTTAATATTGTCAGAAAATATGTCAAGTGTTCTGGTTTAATACCAATAAAGTCTGCATAAACAATGGTTTCCAATTTTTCCATATATAATTCACTATAGAATATGCCCTAGAAGAATGTTAAGTGTTGTTTCTAGCTAGAAAGAACAATTGGTTTACATTTCCTGAAACAAATGTTCATCTTACCCTTCAAGTCAGATTATCATTTTTGTCTTTGATCCTTGATGATTATATAGGTTAAAGGAAAACAAAAATGTATTGTTTGTTTTCAGAAGTACTTTATGATTCCTATGGTGTAATTATACTGCAGGTGTTAATTTAAAATAAGATAATTTATTAACTACCATTAAGCAAAATAAAATTTGCACATGGGCTCTTCCACATTTACACTGGAATAAGAACTCCTAGAACTTTCTTGCATTTCATTTACACAATTCTTAACTGAGTTTGAAACCCTTTCTATCATCAAACTAGTTTCAAAGGATGATTACAGAGCTGAAACTGTCAATTCTGCTTTCCTCAGCAATTCAAAATAAAGGTTCAGAAAGCATTTGGTCCTGTGCAACCTATCATTTAATATGAAATTTAAAGCTGTCACTGATGTCGTATTATTAGGGTATAAAGCTTGATGCCATGTTGACACTAAACTCCATTTAAAAGCTTCCAAAAATATTCTGGGTGTCTTGTTCTGACTTTTACAACCTTTGATAATATCATCTTGAGGAGACCACTCAAGAGCAGAAATCAGTGATTTTAGTAAGCTTCATAATGCTAGAGAATCCCACGTGGAGATATCTGCATTCTACTGCTTTCTACTAGAAAATGCACAAGGCAAATGTAATGAGATGAGTTGGGCATATTGCAGTGCTTTAAGTGAGAAATGATGAGTCTGGGCTTAAGCTGGAAAAAGGGCATCGATAAGAGGAATAAATATTTGTAGAGTGAATTGGACCAGGTGACCTATTTGTGGTTGGGAACGGGAAGGAGAAGTGGACGGCAGTTATAAAATCTTTTATTGTTAGACTGGGTAGACGGACATGCTATTAATGATCATACACTCGGGGTGGAGGTGAGGAGTTTGAGGCTTTATGATAACCTCTGTCCTCTCCACATAAAAAAAAAAAAAAAAAAAAAAAAAAAACAGGTCTAGAATTACTGCATCAATGCAAGAAGGTCTGGGACAGTTGCCATAAGTCAGCTCCAATCCCACGCATTATGAGCAAATGCAGGTTCTCTCAACCTCAGTTATCTCTGACTTTTATTTTTCTGGCCCTGGGGCATATAATTTGAACCAGTCTTTCCTTTAATTAGAATGCAGATTCCAGTAGCTTTATTTACAAACTTGGCTTAAGTCTAGGAAAAAGTACAATCCAGCCTACCTTACTGATGTATTTCAGAGCAGTTTTGACACTCAGGCCTCTATTTTACTATAAGCAAAAACAAAACCAACAAAGCATCATCTGTCATAAGTAGAAATTCAAAGAGCACTACATATGATGGAGACATATTTTAAACATCCAGTGTCATTATTTGAGAGGTAGTAAGTTGGAGATAAATTAGAACAGATTTTCTAAACTATCTGTGGTAAACGATCAGATATTTATTTTTAAAAATACCTAATGCGGTGTAAACTGATACGCAAAATGCAAGAAAAGTGAATCAGTTGAAAAAGTAGATGAAAAAGCACAAAGTACAAACCATCCAATTTTGCATTAATATAAAATTTAATCAGCATAAAATTACTCTGTCAAATTGCTATAAAAAAGTTTCTAAATATTACTGTGGATTCCTGCTTTTATATTTAAAAGTGTCAAAGAGCTCATACACCTATTCTGGTCTGCCAAATGCAGTTTAGGTAGAATTGGATTCAGAACCTGAATCCAAAAGAAAACATTTAGATCAGCAATAATGAGGATAGAAGGAGATTATAATTAGGAAAAGCAAATGAAATGAGAAACAGCCCTGAATCACAGCTGAGGTCAGAAAAGAAAACTGTAAAGTCATTGTATCATTTTTTATAAAGGAACTTTTCACTAGCTAAACCTGGCAATGTAGGGGAAAGCAAGTTGATATAGCTGGAGTTGAAATTTTGTCTATTTTTAACAAGGTGGAAAGAATGGTATGTTGGAGCATATGGGTTGGAGAGACTGAAAGACAAGAGTGGGATTTTTGAATGTAAGATCAGAAGTTTGAATTTCCTGTCATACTTTTAGATCTTTATTACAGTAAATTTTTTAGAATAAAGCTCTCTGGAGTCTTCTAAACTAGCAATTTTTATTTGTTACATAAACTATTAACTGCTACTTTTTTCAGATTATATTTTTTTCAATTTCTGCCAAAAAGTCATCCAACAGCAAGTATCTTCTCAGTCTTCCACTCCCAGAGTAGACCATTTCTCAGATGCAAATATTTACAATAGTAATGACACAGAGTGGCAGAGTATTTTTATTCCTAGGTGTCACGTCATGGAGGAAAGATGACCTGATATAAGATTATTGATTGACACTCATTAATTCAGTATTAAAAGTGTGGGAGCTGAGAATTTTTGACATTTCCATCTCCATTTGCTGAAAACTGTCTTCAGTATTTTTTGAAATGACAAGGGAAATTTAATATTGAATTGCAAGGAATTTGAATTCTTGACAGATGTAATGATTTTGACAGCATCTAATTCAAATGGAGTTGCACAGATCTCTAGGGATCACAGAATAAAGAAACTTAAATGATCCCAATGATGGAAGAAGAGCCAAAAATATAATAAATGACATTTGTTTGACTTGTCAACCTGCAAAGCCTACCTCATGAACACTGAGGAGCCTCTAACAGAAGTTTCTCTTCTCAAACCATTATTACAGATAGGGACTCCTAGAGAGAAAACGGCAACTGTCACAAGTGACAACTCAAGGGGCAGTGCATATACTGGATATATTTAAATTTAATAATTCCACAAATTTCATAGGAAACGCTGTAGAGAAAACCAATTTAGTTTCATGGAAAAATGAAAGACAAAATTCAGAAAAACTTGACAGCAAATTTAATGCTAAAGTTTTGGTGTGGACTTTTTAAATGTAATCACTTACATATAACAATATATACCCATAGTGAAAATAATGTATATGTATGAAAAAATGTAATTTTCTAGATTTGGATATAAGAACAAAGTGCTATCGTTAAGTGTTTTACTTGAAGAGAGTAATTGCCCCAGAACATTATGTACATTAAGGTACAAATAGAAAGAGTAGTAACAACAATAATAATAGTAATAAATGTTTGTGGCATATTTACCAGGTGAAGGGCACTGTACTGAAGGTTTTACGTAGTTATTGGGTATATAGTATTATCTTTGTTTTTTTTACAGACATGAAAATGAAGACCAAGATCAGAGAGTTTGAATGACCTGCAGAATGTCACCTTGATGAGTTACATGTCAGAGGTTTGAGTATGATCAGTGTGATGTCATTTTATTTAGCTCTTTGTTCAGTCTCAAATGCCTTAGCAGTGATTAGTCAACACTTTCATATGCTACCATTTTAGTAAAAGGAGTGTTGGACAGAGATAAAGGAGACAAGATGTGGTTCTGGCTCTTGAATTAGGCGGTTATGTTGTTCTGAATAACCCACTGTCTCTGTAAACCTTTCATATCCTAAGTGTTACAAGAAATTACTGAAATAGTTTTAAAAAAAAAAATTTCCATTCTTTCTGTTTAATGTATACATAAATGAGCTACTATAATTATTGCATGATTATTTTATGTACTACCCCCCAATCTTAAACCAACTAATTCGTGTTTATGAGCTATGGATTCAACAGATAAAATGGAAGGATGCAGATTGTTTAATGAAATCCAGCACATCATTACCAGCAACCACTATAAAATGACTCATAATTCATGTCCATCAAAGGGTGCTTTAGTAGCATTTTCATAAACAAATTGAAAATTGTTGACTATTTGTTAGATACTCTAAATGTGAGTCTCAGAATTATATAAGCCTTTACTTGAGACTTTTACGTGAGAATATCAATTTCATTACCTTCTGAAAAACTGGTTCTT
Organism: Rhinopithecus roxellana; assembly: GCF_007565055.1. Classification (NCBI taxonomy): domain Eukaryota; kingdom Metazoa; phylum Chordata; class Mammalia; order Primates; family Cercopithecidae; genus Rhinopithecus; species Rhinopithecus roxellana. Next base: position 110,067,001 of record NC_044552.1, on the reverse strand, counting down.
AAGTGCTTTGAAGCAAAAATAACAGCAGGCTGGAAGTTTGAAAGTATGAGTCTTTATTTCAGCAATAAAGGAACATGAAAATAAACAGTACTCAATCTACCATAGAAATTATTGTAAACTTTTTGGGAAGCTTGAGGGACAAGGGAAAAGAAGGAATATAAATTATTTTAACAAGCAGTATCCCAGGAGTTGGGGAAACAGGTATTAAAGTAGTTCCATGAAAATTTTGTCAAGTTCCATTATCATGAGTTGTATATTTTTACGCTCCTGATACCATGATTTTGAGAAGATGCAGTTTATTGTAGTTGTTTTAAGGCAACTGGAGACGAACATAGTTGCAAGTATGGATTCAAAAACCAAACATACATACACGCACACACACACACACATACACATTCATACACATTTGTTTTCCATTTTATTAAGGAAAGTATACTTTTAAGAACAAGAACATATAAAAAATGTAATTTCAAATTGATGCCTGTATCTCTCAGTATAAAAATCTGCTGGATTGCCAAGTTGAAACGGCAAAGTCAGATAGCCAGAGAGAGTGTCTCCTTGAAATGATTCCATCATAACAATTTATCGACATGTCTTCGGCTCCAGAGATCGGATAGTGAGTGTTTAGGTAGTAAAATACATCTGGCATTTTGGCTTTAAGGAAAAGTTTGTACAGTGATTTTATTTTTCTTATTTTTACAAGAGTCCAGTGAAACATTATCACAATTAGCAAGCAGCTTATGATGGTTGAACTAGTAGATTGCAAGAAAAATATATTTGATAAATTGCTGGTGTAGATAAATCAATGGACTTTAAAAAACAGGCTTACAATAAAACAAAATAAAATAAGACATATAATTTTAGAAATTGAAGGAATATAAATATTTTCAAAGTTAAATTAATTGTTCATAATTTAACAGAGTTCTGATTCTATGTTCAGCCCTTTTAAAAAATGTACCAGAGAGTCTTGCTCTTTTAGGCCCATTACATTTATTCCTGTACATTAAGATATGTAAGTATAACCTGGAAAAATCCTAATTTTTAAATGATGGAAGATTTTCCTTCCTGTGAAATATAAGTTTTACAAAACAGTGCACAAAATGTTCTGAGTAAATTAAAGCTCTCTTGGTGCAGTCTGTACATTACCCACAGCTTGTTCTGTCCATTTGAGAAAAAGACAATTAATAATATTAATAAATCATATTGAAATGTTGATGAATTAAGAATGAAAATTGAGATTGGATTTACAATGCCTTAAGTAGTATAAGACAGAAACAACATGAATTAATCTTCTTTCTTAATAATAGTTTCCATCTTGTAATATTTCACTTTCTTACGTTATGTTGGTGCAAAGCTCCCTTATCATGAGTTGTATATTTTTACACTCCTAATATCACGATTTTGAGAAGAGGCAGTTTGATGTAGTTGTTTTAAGGCAATTGGAGACCAACATATTTGTAAGAATGGATTCAACAACCAAACACACATACACACACACACACACACGCACACACACACATTCATGCACATTTGTTTTCCATTTTATTAAAGAAAGTATACTGTTAAGAACAAGAACACAGAAAGAATGTAATTTCAAATTGATGCACGTACCTCTCAGTATATAAATCTGCTGGATTCCCAAGTTAGAACAACAAAGTCAGATAGCCAGAGAGAGTGTTTCCTTGAAACGATTTCATTACAACAATTTATCTATATGTCTTCGGTTCCAGAGATTGGATAAGGAGTGTCTATCCAAACTCTGGAGATGAAAGCATGTTGATAAGTTTTGATTGTTCATTTCATATTATTTGATTTTTTGCCAATTTAATATCTCATTTCATTTTCATTTTAGCACCTTAATGATACATCCCCCACACGTCACAAATTATTGTGCTTCTTTAATTTGCCATTTATAGGTTTTATACATTAAAATGCCATTGCCATTAAAAGTAATGGCAAAATCCACGATTACTTTCAACCAACCTAATAGTATTGGAGAAAAAAATAAACACTTTGGATGTAATCACACTTTTAGTACTGAATAGTTTCTCATAGAATGTTCTAATGAGAGAAGAAATTGAATAAGCAGTAACAAATAGAAAAGAAATAAAATTAATGTTGAAAGTTTAGAGAAACTAAGATATGTATATAAGCTTTCTAAATAGAAGAAAAGAGTGAAACTTTGTTTATTTGATATTATTTGAGGTTTTGCCAATGTAATAATATCTCATTTCACTTTTGTTTAAATATCTTAAAGATAAATCCTCCATGTCATAAATTACTGTATTTCTTTAATTTGCCAGTTACAGATTTTATATATACCTCAGAAATATCATGATCAGTGTCTAATGTTAACACACATGATTTGTTTGAAAAATCAATAAATAAAATATAAAGCCAAAGAACACAAGATAAGAAGCGTTTTATGTAAGTTTTTTTTTTTTTTACAAAAGCCTGATGATTTAATTCTGAAAGATAATGAATACTGCAGTTTTGAAATCACATGATTTTATAGGTTGATGTAGATGTCCCATTTAACGAAAAATGTTGTCCTTCAAGTCATTCCACTTATACTTCTGACTAGATTAAATTCCCCCCCTAGAATCCTAATGAAGATAATGTATCTTTTTGCTTTCTTATTTCTTTCCTAACAAAACTTTTGTGAGGGGGAAGGAAATGAAGAGATCATCTTTTGACAATATGCTAAAATGAAAGCATTATAAGATGGACAGGAAATGTGAATAAATTTATTGGTTAATTAAGTCTTTAGTTTCTCTTAATTGGCACAACTTAAAATTATTTATTGATAGCAAATGGTTGTATGTTCTAAATAAATTTTATTTTTGAACAATGTGGAACAGTTAATAAATGTATCAAATATTCTACCTCATGTTATTTTTTGCTAGTTTACACAACAACACAATCATTTTGATTCTGTTGTTTTTCATAAATATTTATGTATAATATCATTTTCCTTGTAAACAGGATTTTTCCTGCCCAAAGGGAGGAAAAACAATTTGTGTGTTAATTTTATCTCACTGGTTTTGTTCAGCTTCAGTAGTTGTGTATATAAAGGAAGAGATTAGATAAAGGGGAATACAAGCAACCCCTGTTGTGAACGTAAAGAATTTTAATTAGCCATGATGATAATTTTGAAGCAATTCAGGTATGTTCCATCCCTTTGTTCATAGAACAAACCAGCTGCTAAATGGTTCCTGTCAGTAGGCCTTCAATACTTATTTTGTTTAGATTTTGCTGCCCCCTACAGAATAACCAAAGGCATTCATAGGTTTGCCGTGTACCTTCAACTTCAAGATGGGAGCATTTCATGTCTTCTTGAGATTCTGGTAGAAATATACCTCACATCGTAGTTTTTATTACTAAAGTTTGGCATATTTTGTATTGCTTGTGACACAGCTGAACCTCCCTCTTAAAATTAAAATAAAGAAATAAAAAGCATTCTTTCCAATAATTCTTCCCTTCTCTATTTGAAAAGAAAAAGTAAAAATTTTGAAAGAGAAAAACTAGTAATGTTTAAAAATTTCAAATAGTAACCTCAGTGTAAAACTATAGAACATTTTGCCTTTTTTTCTATTTAATGAAAGGCAATTTTATTGTTCTAAGTGTTTAACAGGCACAAATAGGCCATGGAACTGACAGGGGAAAAATTTCTTCAAAGAGAAAGATAGATTATCTAGTTTACCTTCAAAAGTTCTAATCTATGTTAAAAAAATACATTTACTACTAATAAATATAAAATGATTATTTCTTTGAAAATGACATTATTGATTTGTCAAACATCATTTTTCTGGGTCTTCAAATTTAAAAAAATGTGTATTTGATTTTAAATAAACTCCTTGCTCATAGTAGAAAAATTTAGGTTAAGTGCAAAAATTTAGGTAAACCAGAAACTGATAATTCAGTGTGTTCTATTTCCCAAATAAATTATTTCCTCGAAATGTGCAACACATGGTAATTACTTTCATTTATTTTTTGTATTTTTATCAGATGTTTCTCTTTGCTAGAATGATGCTTATGAAGAAGTAAGATACATCAATCATAAAAGGTGTTACTGTCTCTAAATAAAATATCGTCATCACCACTAAGTAGTGACTATTATTATTATCATCATCATCATCAGAGAACCCATTATTTGTTATATTTATGCCTTGAAATTTTTAAGTTAATTTTAAAATCCATTTCCCAATTGTTTACTGTTAGCACATAGAAATAGAAGGATTTTGAATATCAACTTTGCAGTCTGCTACCTTGCTGAAGTCACTCATTATTTATGATAAATTTTCTTTAAGGATACTTTAAAGTTTTCAATGTAAATAATAATCGTGAGGCACTAACCCAATAGTCTTCTTTCAGGTCAAGCATTGCTAGCTCATATGGTGATCTTTAGCTAAAAGAATTTCATTCATTGCTACAGATAACATTTTTAAATTTTTAAATGAAAACGAATGCTATATTTTATTTGTAAACATTTATTATATTCCTGTTTAAAAAAGGAATATTTAAAAAATCATGAAGTTTTCATGAAGATAACTGAAATAATTTCCATTGCTAATTATAAAAGGTAGTATACTCTATTTAAATACAAATTCAGACTAATATGTGAAAGTGGCAAAAAAAGTATAAATATTAAAAGAATGTGGAACTTAATATGAGCAATTTGACTCAACATTTTAAAATCTCTCATCTAATAAATAAAATTGTTTATTTAAAGATAAATACATCCAAAGTTCACCTAAATGGCACTTTTTATCTCCAATATACATCAAAAGTTTGAATGTTTATAGCCTTACAAAACATTCTTTTAATTCCTAATATAGAGTTATTAGTGCTAAAAGCCTGTGAAGCTAATTACCACTCTCTATCTTAATTTTAAATAACATATCTTTAAAAAAATTAAGAAAGAGCATAAAAAATAAAGATTATCTAAGCTACACTAAAAAGGAACACATGATTTTTAAACTGAAATATTTTGGTTCTAGATTCTTTGCATTTCCAAATATGTTTTATAATCAGCTTATCAATTTCTGCAACAAAAACAGAAAATATGTCTTGGTAAAATTTTACATGATTAACATTATATGGTTTTGCACTTCACAAAAGCACGAGTTTTATTTTCTTTATAAAATTACATGTTTTTCTCAAGAAAAATATTGTATAACAAAGCTATAAATCAAATTTTAGAAAATATATCCAATAAACAGACACTGTTTTTTATTTAATTGTAATCTCAGTATATAATATTAAGTGAAGTTAATTGTAATTCTTTAAAAATCAAATAGGAATCTTTTATCTACCTGAAAACAGATATTGTCTTCAAGTATATATTTAAAATACATTCATAATTTCAGCCAGGAATAATGAAATAAATTGCAACACTAGAAATTGATTATTGACTAGTTAGGTTCCTTCTTGAAAATTTCTGTAGGTCATAAAATTCCGAGCCGTTTATTCAGGACTTAGTTTTAACCTTTCTGCAAGGGAACTATTTTATTTAGGTCTTGATGCTGCTGATATTCCTTATCACTGGATTCTACAATGTATTCTATCTTTTCATTAACCTTAATGTATTTTTAAAGAACATATTCTTGAATAATAAACATTATAGAAGTGATTGTTTCATTTATACATCTTTAGAAAATACCTTAAAATCATAAATTTAAGTAAAAATTTTATTTTGAAAATTGATGGCCCATTTTAAATCATAGTGAAGTATTTTTCTAGTAATTTCTAGAAATAACATTAAAAATGAAGTGTAGTTTACATACATTTAAAAAATGAACTGTAATTTACATGCATTGAAATGCACCCATTTTAAATGTAGAGTTCAAGGAGTTTTTACAAATGTTTACATCTGTATAATTAACACTCCTATTAAAATATAGCATGTTTCTATTGGTCAAAAAATGTCCCTTGTTCCTTCCTACGGTTATTCTAACCTTCCATAGGTGACAGTAAGTAGCATGCAGCTTTTATCTCTTTGGATTAATTTTGACTGTTTCTGAATATCCTGTGAATAATGTCAAATATATTCTGTTTTAGATCTGATTTCTTTTGCTCAGCGTAGTGTTTTGACATTTAAACGTGTTGCTTCTATTGACAATTTTGTCTTCATTTTGCATAGCTGAACTGCCTTCCATTGTATGACTATATCATAATGTGTTTATACATTCTTCTTTTCATGAATGCAGCCTTTGTTTTTACCCATTGCCATAATAAATAATGCTACTACAAACATTCTTGCATACATGTGTTAAGGACATATATTTGCACTGTTTTTCTGGGAGTAAAATTAGTGTATCATTATCTAGGTTCATGTTTAAATCTAAGAAAAAAAAAAGGTTCCAAGCAGTTTTCCAAAGTAGTTGTACTATGTCACACCACCACGCTTGGTGCATGAGAGTTCCAGTTGTTCCACATTCTCTTAAAAGTTGAATCTCTTTAATTCTAGCTAATCCAGGAGGTCTAAAGTTGTATTTTCAATTTGATTTCCTGCTGAGCACCTTACAGTTTTCACTAGCATTTCTCAGTAAGCACTTCCCATAACTTTCCTGACATTTTGTGTATCCTATCCTGTTAATTGTTTAAAATCTCTACCCATTTTAAATAGATTGTTTGTCTTACATTATTTGTAGGAGTGCTTTATGTATTCTTACAAATTCTATGTCAGATACACGTATTATGAATATTTTCAAAGAAATAGATACCTACCTCAAGGTTGTGAAGATATTCTCCTGTGACTTCTTCTAGAAGCTTCATTCGTTTTCCAGAAGTTTCTATAGTCTTAGTTTTTATGTTAGATATATGACTAATCTCAAATTAATATCTGTATATAATGTGAAGTGAGAATTGATGGCTTTTTTGATGTTTATTCAGCTGTTCTAGCACTATTTGTTGAGAATGACTTTTGTTTCAACTTTGAATTGTTATTGTGTCTTTAAGATCAGTTGGCCATATATGTAGGGATCTATGTCCATTGAACTTTATGTCAATTCTCATAGCATTGCCATAGTCCACTGATTACTGATTACTTCTTTGAGTACTCTATCTACATTTTTCTTTAAGATTGTTTGGATAGTCTAGGTCCTTTGCATTTCAAACAAGTTTTATAATCAACCTTTCAATTTCTACAGCAAAGCCAGTCCAGATTTTAAAGAGGGTGTGCTAAATCAATAAATTGATGTGTTGTGAATTAATTTACAACAATAAATGGATTTTTAAAATATTCTTTAATTTCTTTCAAAAATATTTTGAAGATTTAAAGTTCCTCTAAACATGAAGATTCAGAGAATCCATCATTTGTTATACTTATGCTTGAAAATTTTAAGTTAATTTAAAATCTGTTTCCCAATTATTTACTGTTAGCATATAGAAATAGAACAATTTTGAATATCATCTTTGTAGCCGGCCACCTTGCTGAAGTCACTCATTATTTATGATAAATTTTCTTTAAGGATACTTTAAAGTTTTCAATGTAAACAATAATATATGTAGTTGGCAAAAATAATTTTACTTCTTCACTTCAAAATTATGTACCTTTATTTTTTTTCTGGCTATATTGTGCTAGCCCTTAGTAAAGTTTTTAATAGAAGTGATCAGTGCAGACATCCTTACATTTTTTTCTGATCATAGAGGCTAAGTGTTTGGTATTTTACTATTAAGTAGAATTTTCATAGATTAGTTTGTTTGTGCATTTATTTATTTATGTATCAATGACATATTTCTTATTTTGTTGAGAATTTCACCCTAATAGATGTTGGATTATATGAAGGGATTTTTTTTTTTTCTATTGAGATTAAGTGCCTTTTTTTCCTGTTGATTGATTTTAGGATGTTGAAAAAAAACTTCTCTCTCATCAATAACATTCACGTGGTTATCTTAAAATTTTTTGAGACACTACTGAGTATTATTTAATAGCATTTGATTCAAATGTGTCCATATTTATGAGAAATTTATGATTTAAGTTTTTTTAGATGGGTCTATTGGTCAAATTCTTTATATCATGGTATGCTAGACTCATAAAACTTAGTGTCCCCTCACTACTCTATTTTCTTAAAATGTCTGTATATTATTAATGTTATTTCTTCTTTTATTTTTTGATACAATTTTCTAACAATCAATCTAGGCCTCCTTGAAGGACAACACTTTTCATTAAATGGGACATGTACATCTGTATCTATCAGTGCTTTATTGAAAATATGTACCAAGTATAGAAAAACCCTCCTGATGAAAATAAAAAAAAGAGAAAATACAATGTGAATGTTATGACATCACAGGCCAGATTTCCTGTTAGGACAGCTCTAGTTGAGAAGCTATATCAGGAATTAAGCCTAACCAGACTGCAAAGCATGCAAGTGAAGCAGGTTGTGGAATTCACTATTTGAATTGATATTTTTGAGAGTTCTACTGTTTAGGTCTGTTCTTTTGGATTCTGTCATGTTGATTTCTGCAGCTGGTATGAGATATCCTTGTTAAGCAATTGTAATGACACTTTCCATTTCAAGCTGCTGGGATACTGGGAGGTGGGCAGAGCAGCTGTGAGTTGTATCTGTGTCATTGATGCTATCTGTGAAGACAGGAGTAAAACATGCTCACAGAGCAATAAGCAGTCTTCCTTCACAGGGCTTCTATAATAATAAGGCTGATGAGAAATGAACATTGGAGAGCTACAACTAAAATGTAGTGAGAGGTCACTTAGACACAACAAAAAGTATGAGAAGTGTTTCCAAGCAAAATATATTTAATTGAGAATAAATTTTATCAGGGAGAGCAGGCATATATCAAAGGAACAAGTCTATATTACAAACACAAACCCACACAAAATGACAAACATCCAAAGACACAGGTTTGTAACAGGTTTATAATACACACAGACTACACACCCAATAAAAATCTTACAGAGATACTGTGGTATAAGAAACAAAAGTCAAGAATACCATAGCTATATACATTCAGCTCCCTTAGCAACTGCACCACCTCTGTGCCCAATAAGCACAAACACTCAGACAAATGCATTTGTCAATATGTTGTGTATCTTATCTTTACCACATAGGAATTACAGAGGAAATTTGTTATAAGTGCAGAAATATAACAGAAAATACTAGCCTTCCAATTGTATCTTAGTTTTTAGTGAAACAACAAGAGCATAAGTAATAAAATAAATCTGCCTTTCTGGGCTGTTGAAGAAAATCTTAGACTTAAGTGAAGATAATCCTAAAATTTGAAAAGTTAACTGTCTAATTTCTTCCTGTATCTTGTCTGCCTCTTAGATCCCAATCGCTGCTCATCTTCTTGAAATTTTCCCAAATAAAAATTGATCAAATTTGGCCGGGCGCGGTGGCTCAAGCCTGTAATCCCAGCACTTTGGGAGGCCGAGACGGGCGGATCACGAGGTCAGGAGATCGAGACCATCCTGGCTAACACGGTGAAACCCCGTCTCTACTAAAAATACAAAAACTAGCCGGGCGAGGTGGCTGGCGCCTGTAGTCCCAGCTACTCGGGAGGCTGAGGCAGGAGAATGGCGGAAACCCGGGAGGCGGAGCTTGCAGTGAGCTGAGATCTGGCCACTGCACTCCAGTCCGGGCGACAGAGCGAGACTCCGCCTCAAAAAAAAAAAAAAAAAAAAAAAAAAATGATCAAATTTTTAATTTTTGCATGGAATTTTAGAGAATAATAACATATGTAAAAGGAAAAAGAAAAAACAATAACAAGTACAAAATGAAACTATATTGGTGAATGAGACAAAATGATTATGAAATCCAAATTGGGTAAACTTAATGCTAAACAAATAATAAATAGTAATAAAGAAATAAAGTTTCTGAGTGCCATAGGCTGAGTAGAATGAGAATGAGAAAACAGTGATTAGCTAGGCGATTCACTGTGATAATTGAGATCTGTTTATGCAGAATTTTGTAAAAAGGATATTAGATAGAAAAGTATGACCCTAAAGTGACTTTGTCAAAAAAAGCACTTAAGTACTAAGTTTAGCTCGCTCTATTATAATATTAATCTTAGTGTTTAGTTTCAACATTTAAAATATATTATGTGTTTAAAAGGGTAAATGAACTATCATGCAGAATGGACTTAATTTGTTCATTTGTTCTATGCCTCAATGCCATTCTGAAACATTTTTAATTAAGAACATGAAATGACTAATTAACATTCAGCTCTAAAAATAAGTGACTAATTACAATATGTTGAAAAAAGCAAGTTACTTCATGATTTGCCATTAAATTTCTTCACAAAATGGACTCAAGGAATTCTGTTTCAAAACACTTGGGGAGGTAAAAGCCTCACATTAAAAAAAAAAAAAAAAAAAAAAAAAAAAAAAAACTCTAAGCAGTGCCATAGGTAGGGGGTCACAGATACACACAAAAGTTAAAACTATGCATTGATCTCAATCTATTCAGTTAATGGTTATAAGGAGCCTGATTTCACCCCTGTAGCAAAAACTCTAGTTTTTATGTACTCAATATATGCAAAGTAATGAATCACTTTTATTTATTCATATAATAAATCATGAGTGAAGCTATTAATTCAATTCTCATTTTATAACTAAAGAAATCAATATAAAGGAACTATTAATAGACTCTCAGAATTACACAGAAAGTTAACAGTAGATCCAGATAGATAATAAAAACACTATGTACCTATTCATGGCTTACCTGGATGAAAAAAATAATAGTTCATTACCTTTAAAAATTGCAATTTCAATCTACTTGTGTTGGACAAGATGGCCACTCTCATATTCTTATTGTGGGAATATTCATTGTTAGAGGCTTTTCAGAAATAAATAAAGCAGATTACATAGAAATACATATGCTAAATGATACATTTCTTATAGAAAACTATGGTAAACATGCGGCAATCTAGCAGGATTTCTTCTAGATTGGCAGAGGGAGGACATTCCTCAAAAAAAAAAAAAAAAGAAAAACAGTAGAAAAAGTGTTAAAATTGATGTTTTCAGGATTATAAAAACCAAAGGCTTCCAACAACCTAAGAGTGCTTATTGTAGAAAAATGGCTGAATTTGGAGCAGCATGGTTTGTGTCCACTAAACTTGGCCTACTCTCATTACTTTCTCTACAACTGTGGTAGCTTCAAAATCCAGCAGCTTGTCTGGTGCAATGGCTCACATCTGTAATCCTAGCACTTCAGGAGGGTGAGGCAGGCAGATCACATGAGGTCAGGAGTTCGAGACCAGCCTGGCCAATATGGTAAAACACCGTCTTTACTAAAAATACAAAAATTAGCCAGGCATGGTGGCGCACACCTGTAGTCCCAGCTACTAGGGAGGCTGAGGCAGAAGGATGGCTTGAACCTAGGAGACAGAAGTTGCAGTGAGCCAAGATTATGCCACTGCACTCCAGCCCAGGCAACAGAGTAAGACTCTGTCAAAAAAAAAAAAAAAAAAAGACAAAAGAAAAGAAATCCAGCTGCCTTGAATGCTCTGGAGAAAGCAGACTGGATTTGGGACTTTTCAAAAAATCCTGTTCCATGGCATTGTCCCTTAGAATCTGTCTCATAGCTCTATAGAAATATTCATTCTCAGGTATTGTTATCTGACTAAATGAAATCCAGCTCCATGGAAAAAGTCTATCTCCAGAGTATTTGTCAAAAGTGATCAATGGCAATATTTTCTTATGACAGCTGTTTTGGCTAAAGCAATGTATTTGCCTTATTTGGGCATCTTGTAATAAGGTATTTCCCTTAATTGGGCATGGTGTGATGAACTGGATCCCTGTGATTGGCTGAACCCTGCCTGTTTATGATTAGCTGAAGCTTGGTTGTTTTTTGGAGACCTAAATTAGGTTTTGGTTTGTTTGTGTATTAAGTTAGGCTGCAGTTTGTTACATAAAAACTTAATATATGAAGGCAGCCTCAGGTCAAATTTAATTCTACATGCAACATACATTTTAATAAACAAAAACTCCACAACATTAATAACTAACACTAAATACAGACAATTCCCATCTTACAATGGTTTGATTTATGATTTTTTTACTTTACAATTATACAAAAGTGATGTGCATTCAGTAGAACGGTACTTCACGTATCATTCAACCATTCTGTTATTCTGTTTTTCACTTTCATTGTAATTACATTTTCAGCATTTTATTGTTAAATAAGCTTTTCATTAGAGAATTTTGCCCAATTCTATGCTAATATAAATATTCTGAGCACATTTAAGACAGGATAAGCTAAGCAATGATATTCATTATGTTATACATTAAATGCATTTTTGAGTTATAATATTTTCAACTTACAATGAGTTTATAAGGTTGTAAGCTTGTTCTTCATAAGTCAAGAAGCATCTGTACACTCAACTAACATATAATGAAAATAGTACAGACATATTCCAAAATAGAGGCTGAGCCCGGGAAGTTTCTTGGCTTCACTCAGGAAAGAATTCAAGAGTGACCCAACAGTGAAAGCAAGCAAGTTTATTAGAGCAACTGTGTAAAGCAAAATGGTTACTCCACAGACGGGGTAGGGTTATCCTATAGGCAGAGTGCTCCAGAGTAGCCCTGGAAAATTACCGACTGCCTATATTTATACCCAATTATATGCTTAATTATATGCTTAATTAAGAAGTGGGTTATTCATGAACTTTCTGGAAAAGGAATGGGGAGTTCCCTGAACCATGTAAGGTAACTTCTGGGTTGTGGCCATGGCATTTGTAAAACATCATATAGCTGGTGGGAATGTCTTATGCAAATGCAAATAAGCAGTGACAGGAACTAAAGGTCATTTTCATCGCCATCTTGATTCTAGCAGGTTTTGGCTGGTTTCTTTGCTACATCCTCTCTTGTTCAGCAGGGTCATAACTAAGGCTCAGAAAACAAGTCCTGCTGATCTCCTACCTCAAAAATGGATAGAGACATAGAATGAGACAGATCGAAGACTGTCTCCAAGAAATAGTATCACCTTTTTTGTCCAATATAGAAACAAGCAAGATACTTATTTAGATATGACAAGATGAAACATCCTAAAATCAATCTACAAAGTCAGAAATTCATGTAATAAGGTATTTGTTATGCCCTCATTATGTGCTACAAGATGTAAAAGCAAACTCCAATTAGATGCAGTCACAATCTGTCAAGACTTGCAATCAGAAGGAATAAATATATAAATCAATAATTCTAACACATTTGACCAATTAGGGTGTTCAATGTTTATATGTAGCTCAATAGAGAAAGGAAAAAGTGGTCCATTATGTTTATGGGATAAGAAAAGTTTTTACAGACAAGGTGGAAATATGAATTCACTGAGAATAATGAAATTAGAGGATGATTTTAGGCAGTGGAAAAAATATGAACTAACTTATTGAAAAAAGAAAAAAATTTTCATGCTCAAGAAACTGAAGGTTATTAGTTATGCTCACAGTAAAGCAGAAGGCATGTTGTTATTAGGGAAACAGGAACATAGGAGGGCCAGACTGAAAACATTTTAATATCAACTCCATCTTACACTAGCAGGGCACATTTCTTGCTAATCATGACCCATGGTCCTAAGATGTTTACTGCTAAGAAAATAGTTTAATAATGTCCGCAAGGACAAACACCTCTGACAACAAAATGTACAGATGATCTAATATTGCATAATAATTTATGTTTTCAAGATGATTATTGTCATACTTTGTTGCACTTACACACTAAAATGCGAGGAATAACTTTCTTTAAATCAACAAAGTACTAAAGGTTGTTATGCTGTCAACCCACCAGCATGTAGACATAATGTAAAGTAGTTTTTACATAGACAAGACCCCTAGATAAGAAGTGTTAAAAAAAAGATGATGAGTGTTTCCTTTTGCTTTCTGAGGATGCCCTACTGTGTATCTGAGTAGCTTTCAATAAACTAGTTCTTTTCACTACACTCTGTGACTTGCCTTAGATTCCTTCCTGTGCAAAATCCAAGAATTCTCTCTTTGGATTGGGATCAGAAACCTTTTTTTCTGACAACTTTTTCCTGGCAACACCACAAAGGGATTTTTAAGATGAGGCCCTAGACTAAGGAAATTCAGTTTGTAGCACCAATTGGCCACCGCTGGTAAGTAGGATCTGGGTGAGTGCACTTTGTTGTCTCTTCCCTTCCCTTTCTTGTCCCCTTTCCTTGTTTCAATGCAGTTAGTCTTCTGAGTCCCAGGAGACACAAGGATACCATGTTCCTTAATATTCTCCAGAGACTAGGGATTAGAGCTCCCTTCCCAGAGCTGTTGGATCCTTTGGGCTATGTCTGCTAGGGAACCTGGCCTGGTGGGATCTCCAGGTTCGCCACCACCTTGTTGCACAATATTTTTTGGCCTTTAGAGGTATCAGGTTACAATGTTGCCATGATGGATAAACTGTGGCTCAGAGGCATGTTTGCCAGAAACTTCTGCTTCTTGATCCCTATGTCTCCTTTGTTGGCTGCATATTTGCTGTCTGTGCCTCACTAGTGATTCATATCACCCTGAAATTTATACCTATCATTTTCCTTCTGGTTTTGATGATTTTTATTCTTTGGATTGCTTAATTGGTATCTCTGTGTACAGCATTGGAGGCCAAAAGCCTTCTGGGATCTAGTTTTATTTAGTAAAAACATAATTTTGTCTAAATCAGAAATTATCTAAAGGTCAATTAAATTATGGACTTGAAAATAGTTATTTGTGAAACAAGGTAGAAAGGAACCAATATGTAGAGGGGAGAGAGAGATGAAGAAAATTATGAATATAAAGGTGTATTTTTGGTAGGAAAAGTTATGAAGAAAAGAGAATAACTTTGTATGAAAAAGGGTCATGTATGGTAAATTGTTGTCTTAAATTAAAATGACTGATTAGTTAAGAAAGACAAAAGTTTAGAACAAGAAAGGCAAAGCATGTTGTAGATGGCCTGTGTAAGTTAAAATAAGGCTTGTGAAGGAGAATTTATAAAGGAATTTTTATGTGATTAAGTTGATTATAATTAAAAGGAATCATTTATAATAGTTTTTGTAAGATTGGTCTCCTACATAAAACCATGTTTTTCAAGGTATTGATTTGCTCTCAATGGAATTACACCAAATTTTACTTTTAATTTTAAAATCTTTCTCTTTTAAAAACTTTTCAGAATCCCATATCTCAAAAGTTCAACTTTTGCTGTGTCTCACTGCTTTCAGCATTTTTTCTCCTTGAGAAGACCTAAAATGACAACTCTCTCCTTTGATTTTTTCATCAGCCCCTGTAATGTTTTATCCTCTGGTTCTAACTGTTGTTACAGCTTGATACTGAAATATTTTATCTTGAAGGTCAAACAAAAAAGCAATGTTTCCCTCTAGTATAACTTGATTCTCTACTCTTGGCTTTTCTTGATATATCTAAATTTTCAGTGTAATCAGAAAACCCATGCTGTTCTTAAGAGCCATGTATTCCCCTGCTATACTCATAACCTTGAAAACACTCTTTCTGTGTCTGATTAAACCAAGCACTTTTTTCATCAAGTTTGACTTCCAGATTATATAAATAGGCTTTCCTTAAGGAGAAGCAGTCTTGGTGCAAAAGATTTTTTTTGTTTTGTCTTTTTGGTAACTGGCTTTGGAAACAAGATTTTATAATTCTTACACTGTCTGAATTAGGTTCTTAGTTGTCAAATTTTAAGATTTAAAAGGGTTATAGATTTTACATCTATTGACTTTCAAAGTCATTTTGATTATCACTTCAATAAAATGAGTAGCTATTATTTCACAATGACCTGCGATTCTCTTTTAATCAAATGTTTTGAGTCTTTTAACATTTTTAACAAATGTCCCCAAAATCAAAATCCTCAGTGAAGTCTCTGACTTACTTTTTATTGCGGGGACTTTTTAAAGCTATAAAAATTACCCACTGCAAGATTGTAGGATCATTTTACAGCTTCCAGTCAGACCATGAACTCTAATATTACCACTCCCAGCCTGATAATTACATATACTGAAAAAAAATCAGTCAAAGGACTCCCTCCAGCCGCCTAGAAAATGTCTTTATCAGATGCTATTAACAAATCCTTGTGCTGTTAAGTTACAGGGCTTCAACTCCTGAGTGCATATATCTTATCTAAAGAAGGCATTGATTCCTGTCAGTTTCTAATACCAAATTCAAATTAAACAAACTTCATCTTCAGATTCAGGCAAAAACGACAATCAAAACAAACAGCTTTCATGAGACATATGGTCAGGCTTGTATTCAAAAACATTAAGGTTAATTTAATAATGTATTATCTTTTCATTTAAAATATTGTTAATTCCTCATGTTTTAGCTCCAGAATTTGAAACTATCCAATCCCTCCAGGCCTAGATACTATTGCATTGCAAGGGCCAGTTTTGAGAGCTAAAATTAATTTAGACCTTCCAAAACAAGGATTGGCACACAAATGCCTCAACAGCTGAACAAACTGATGGTGTTTTGTACAGATAATTTCTGCAAGTCAAGATTATAGTAGCTCAATACATAGATTTTATAGATAAGTTAATTTTATAACCTTGCATTTTGGCTTTAAGTATTTTGGTTCTTATGTTGCTTAAAAGAGATTTTAAATTAATTACTACCTGCCCACCTCTATTTGCATCTGGCCTGGAGCATTTAATTGGTTATATGTCTTTTGACTCTAAGTCTCTTTACCATAGGGTTCCCACCAAGAGACATGATGGACCCAGGGCAGGTAGCACACCACCTTCACATCACTATGTAACAAAAGCTTGGCCATTTATACTGCCTCTGGCAAGTCTTAACTAAAAAGGGGAAATATAAACTAAAATAAATAAAAATAAACTAATTAACCTTAATCACCCCTCCTCCTATAGAATATACCTGCCTCTTGGACAAAGGGAATTAAAAACAAAAATTGAGAAACTAGTTGAGGCCATGACAGGAAACAGGGTTGGATGGGGGGAGGATACACCTCCTATACCTTCCCCCCAACTTGAAAATCAGGCACAATAGATCAGCATTAACATTGAAACAGAAATCATAAGACTTACAGAACAGATTCTTTATGGTAATAAGATATTGAATTATAAACAGAATCTAAGATCATATCAGTCAAGGGTTGAGTCTCCACACCAACATAAACAAAGTCATATTTCACATGCATGTTTGTTCAATATAGATGTATAAAAACCACCTTCATAAATATTCATAACTCTCCTGCTTAACCAGGAGACTTAGTCTTATTAAAAACTTGAAAAGAAGCATCTCCTGTAGATCACAAGAATGGAAGGACCCCTATCAGGTATTGTTAAGCACTCCTATTGCTGTTGAAATTCAGGGAATCACTAACTCAGTACACCTATTCAAGATTAAACCTGTTTCTTATGAGTCCCAGCAGACTCCTGAGAAAGACAACAAGACCTACACTTTTGATCCCTTAGAAGACCTAAGGTTGTTTTTTTGTAAATAAACAGATAAGTAACATCCAAAGTCTTTTGTACTGCTACTCAACATTATTAATGACTCCCATCCATACAGGTTTGTACCCCCAGTGCATATCCATGGCTATGTGGTCATTCATTCAATTAACCTATAAGTAACTTGTCTCTCATTTGGGATTATAAAACCAGTGTATTGATAACATTTACTTCAGGGGTCAGTGTACAACAGAACAAGAAAAGCCCTCTAATATACAACTGTATAACGTCACTCACCCTAGCATTAAGCAAGCAATGGGCCTTATATTGGCTGGGATTGAAGTTGCTGTCAGTTTGTTGGCTCTTTGGGGAAAATTTACCTACCATAAGGCAACTCTTAAAAACTTTACTTCTTCATTCTACACACTGTCCATTAAACAGGTGACACATTAAAACTCTCCCTTGATTTATTAGCAGATATAGCAATGGATCTTAAATTAACCCTTACTTACTGATGGCTTGAACAAGAAGGAGTATATGTTATAATCAAACCTGCTGCAGTTGTGTAAATACTTCAGGTCAAATAGAAGAAGATACACAGAAAATATATGAAAAAGCTGTCTAGTGCACAAATATAACCAAGGCACTGATCCCAACTATATTTGGTCCACAATTGAAAGAGCCTTCCTGAGTCTCCCTTGTTTTTTGTCCTTTTTAGTACCTTTGATAGCTAACTTGTTATTACTAATTTTTGGCCCTTGCTTGTTTAACTCTTGATAAAGTTTGTGTCATCTAGATGACAATTCTAAACAAACATGATGGTGGCACAAGGCTTCCAAACCATCCCATCTTCTCACTTAGGAAATAAAGACATCTTACCTCTAGTCCCCTTAGATCAGGAATCCAGAGATTTTTGCTCTTCCAGTACTAGGCAGGGCCTATGCCCATGGGATCATCAGAAAATCACACAAACGAGGAACTCCCTTGGCTCCCTAGAGGCCAGCTGCAACCATTTCCAAGAGAATCCTGCCCCAAAGATCAATATCCATCGTCAGTAGGAGAAGTTACAGAAGAATGACCTGCATCCTTCATCTCCCCTTAAGAGTAAGGGTTCTCTCATAAAAGGGGATTATGCTGGGGAAAAAAAGGAGCATAGAAGAGCCAGGGTGATACCTTCTTTTGTTGGTTTTCCTCTCTTGTTGCCCAGGCTGGAGTGCAATGGTGCCATCTCAGCTCACCTACAATCTCTGGCTCCCAGGTTCAAGTGATTCTCCTGCCTCAGCCTCCCGAGTAGCTTGGATTACAGGCATGCACCACCACGCCGGACTAATTTTGTACTTTTAGTAGAGAAACAGTGTCACCATGTTGGTCAGGCTGGTCTCGAACTCCCGACCTCAGGTGATCCACCCACCTTGGCCTCTCAAAGTGCTGGGATTACAGGTATAGGGTGATACCATTTTATAATCAACTCCTATGAGTTGATTTTATGCCTCTGGAAAGGCACATTTCTTGTCAGTCATGACCCATGGTCCTAGGATGTTTACAGCTAAGGAAACAGGTTAGTAATACCTGAAAGGACAAACTCCTACAACAACAAAATGTCCAGATGCCCAAATATCACATAAAAGTATATTCTTTTGTGATGATTATTGTCATGCTTTGATGTGTTTACACACTAAAATGACAGTAATAACTTTGAATAAAATACTAAAGGTTGTCATGCTGTCAGTCCACCAGCACATAGACATAACTTAGCTTTTACATAGATAATACGTTATATAAGAAGAGTTCAAAAGAAAGATGGCATGTGCCTCCCCTTGCTTTCTTAGGCTGCCCTATTCTGTATCTGAGTGGCTTTAAATAAACTATCTCTTTTCACTGCACTCTGCAACTTTCCTTGAATTCCTTCCTGTGTGAGATCCAATAACCATCTCCTGGGGTTTGGATCAGGAGCCCTTTTTCTGGAAACTCTGTAAATGAGGATGAATATGCAGAAATATATGAGTAGGAAGGTAGACAGAGACCGAAATATCAGAAACTCTATACTCTATACCAAGAAATTTGGGTATTAGTTTGATTACATATGTGCATTATCTAATTTAGTTCTTAGATACATAAAGCATGGACATTAATATTCTTATTTTATAGATAAGGAAAGTAGAGTTTAGAGAAATAAAATAATTTCTTCATGGTCACTCAGCTGGGAAATTGATGGGTGACAGTTCTGAACACACATTCTTATGATTCCAGGGTTCACACATATTACCACGGCTCTATACTTGGCTGAAATCAGAGAGCATACACTACAATAGCTCATATTTGAGATTAAATATTAACAGTTATAGAGCCATATGACAAACATCCTCACTTTTATTCTAGAATTTGAAGTGATAATTCCATTCAGATTTCTCACTTGTATTTTATTTTAAATTATTTTTGAAATGTTTAATTGAAATGTATGACCTATGCAATTCTTAGTGCTTGGCTATCAACCTACTAAATCTGGACATTTAGAAATAGTCACATAGAGACTAGCCTAGTAAAACTTTGATTCTTTGTGACTCATATATGAATACTCACAAAATGCACAAGATTTTACAAGGAGAAGTTAGCAAGTCTTTGGTAAAAATATTAGAAGCAATAATTCTCAAGTTAAGGATCACCTATGACTCCTTAAAACTAGTGTTATGAAATTTAGGTATTTGAAGTATCTGGAAAAGATAAAAACAAAAAAATAGAGGGATGTTTGCCTCATGGTAGAAAAAAAAAATACAACTTTAAGAAAGGCATGAGACAATGCATGGATTGACTCCTCCTTGCCCTTTATTTTGTTTGAGGGTAATAATAATTTTCCAAGATCCTGTAAATGAGAAAGGTCTTTGTCCATGCATACAGTATATTATGAAGAATACAAATCATTGAACTGATATTCTGGCACCAATAAAATCCAGAAACATGATGACATGAGCTGTACTGAGTATAACCGTAGTGTGAATAAGAAGAGATTTCATTGAGAGATAATTATAAAAATATCATATCAATTAAAATATGACATTTAAAAATTTCTGCAAAGGCAGACCAAGTGTAAAAGTTATAGGTGGCACAAAAAATAGAAAGTTTATGTGAAATTTATCAATATTTTACTGTCTCTTAACATATGCATTAAAACATACTGACATTTAACTTACTACTTATTAATGTTTATTTAAATTTTAATAAATACACAAATATCATTCTTGAAATTAAAAAAGCAAATGATAATCTGGGGAATAGATTAGATACAAATATAGCAAAAAGTTAATTCCTCTAATGATGACATATGTTTTTGATTATCTGAGCAATATTCTCAGGCATAATTTTATCAGGAAGCAGAATTCAACTCACATAAGTCGAGAGACTTTAAGAAACTTGTTATATAGATGTATGTAGGCTAAAAGAATTAATAAGAGATGCTGCTTGAGGCACCCAAAATCTAGCAATAATGGAAAACAGTATTACCATAAGCCAACGGAAGAGAATGCATGGACATATGTTTCCTTTCCTCATGGGTAAATTCCTATGAGTAAATGGTTGAGTCATATGGTAGATGTATATTTAACTTTTGAATAATTGATACTTTTTACTAAACGAAGTAATGGTCATGTATTTTGTGAGATTTTTCTCTATTGGCAATTGTCTAATATTTTTCTCATGGTTAAATTGGGGTTGTAGGTTTTAGGAGAAAAACCGTGGAGATATACTTTTCTTTTCATTACATCGTATCAAAATTGCACACTATTAACATGATTTATCACTGTGAATACTGACTTTCATCATCTGGCTGAGAAACTGTCAAGCTTCTCCACTCTAAAGTTATATTTTTTCTTTCTTTTCATACATTATATTTTGAAAGAAGTCACTATATAGTCTACAGTTAAGAAGTAGAGATTTGTGCTATACTTTATTGAAGGTAGACTTATTTACATAAATTATGTATAATTCTTCTGGAAAGGAGACATGTCTCTTTTCTTCCTTTTATTTGTTAATCCAAATATTTATGTATATGCATATGAATTTATGGCTATTTATTTTATACCTTAGGCTATAATCCAATACTATTTCATCAGTTTTGTTCAAATGATTACAGCTATTGATCATTTGAATCATTTTCAGCTGGCATTTATATCCTGTTGCCATAGACCAGTCAACGTAGATTTTGGCCTTTTGTTCTTGTTTTTTTGTTTTGTTTTATTTTAGCATACTCTTAATTGCCGACACTCAAGTACTCCAAGCTCATCTTTTATAGTCTCAAAATCAACCATTCTTCAGAGAATTCCTGGTTCCATTTATTGGAAAATGGAGTTAGAAACCATGATCTGTACACTAAGTGTGCTTATTGCTAGTTGGGTTTATTGCTTTTAGTCCCTCCCATCTGATAGAGCAGTGAAATATATGTCTATAGTCTTAGAATCAGACATTTTTCAGAGAATCCCTGGTTTTATTTATTGGAAAATGGAGTTACAAACCATGATCTGTACACTAAATGTGCTCATTGCTAATGAGGTTTCATTGCTTTTAGACCCTCTCATCTAACAGAGCAGTGAAATATACATGTATGTACTAACCTATGAATTGAAAACCTATTTATACTTATTTGTATATAAACCACCTCTATCTATATTAAGGTAAACATGAATTTACACTGATGTCTCCAGCCACATGGGTGATTCTAACCTCCTCTCCTTGTTTACTGGAGAATTCACATTTTAACATTAAAAATCTGGGCTCCCATCTTCCACCATCCATTTAGCTATTGTTTAAATTCAGTACATACATATAGCAATATCAGAATTGGTAACCTGAACCATTTCTGAAGAAGAACTTTATCAGCTAGAGTACAGTACTTACATGAAGATCTTTTTGCCTTTAGTCTTATGGGTTTTATTTATTTCCAAATTTACTTAGGCTGACAATTCCCCATCCCTGCCCCTAACACTTTAAATGAGGACACTTTCATTTCTGGGGTTGCTAGACACCTTAAAAGTTGTTTTTACATTTATTTTTTAAATTTGCAAACATTATGCTTCATTCATTGTGCTGTGAAGTTCTATGGTTTTTCAAAATAAATATTATGCATTCAACTCTTTAGTAATACATTGAAAATTTGGCAACCCTAAACATCTCCTGTGCTTTAACAATTAATTCCCTTCTCCAAACTTATAGAAACCACCAATATATTATTATCAGCATAGTTGTTTTTTTTTTTTTTTTTTTTCAGAATGTCAGAAATTGGAATCATACCATATATAGTCTTTTCAGATTGGTTTCATTGATTTAACTATATGTAATTCAGGTTCCTCCATGTTTTCATGGCTTGATAATTCATTATTTTTTTTTTTATTTATGGCTAACATTCTATTGTATGGATTTACCAAGTTGGTTTATCCATTCACCTACAGAAATAAATTTTGTTTGCTTCTAGTTTTTGGCAATTACATAAATTTTGTGTAGAAATGTCTTCATTTCACTTAGGTATATACCTGACAGTAGTAATGCACTTGTAGACCTAAGAGGTATACAAGCAACAATGGTTTTAGTTATAGTAAAAATGCGTTTAGCTTTGTAAGAAACTGTCTAAGAAACTTCAAAATTGGTTGTATTATTTGCCATTTTTTACCAGCAATGAATGATAGCCTCATATTCTTACCAGATTCTAATATTGTTAGTTTTGTTTGTTTGTCTTGACACAAGGTTCTGTCACCCATACTGTGTTGTTAGATTTTGCTTAGTCATTCTTATAGGTGTATATTTGTATCTCATTATTTAAGTTCCTAATCACAAATGGTTTTGGATATCTTCACATGCTTATGTGCCATTTGCGTATCATCTTTGGTAAGGTTAAAATCTTTTGCCATTTTAAATTACGTATTTTTTTCTTATTATTATGTTTTACAAGTCTATATACATAGAATACAAACATTTTATTAGATACGTGTTTTGCAAATATGTCCTCCAAGTCTGTGACTTGTCTTTTCATTCTCTTAAATGTCTTTCACACAGTTTTTAATTTTAATAAGCTTCCACATATCAGTTCTTTTCATGGATATTGCTTTTTTTGCTGTATAACAAAAATTCTTTTATTAATCAATAATCACCTCCTTTTCTACTATGTTTTCTTCTAAATTTTTTATAGTTTCACATTTTAAATTCATGCCTGTGATTTATTTTGAGTTGATATTTATAAAAAGTGTAAATTCTGTTTCTAAATTTTTTTGCACAGAGAAATCTAATTTTTCAGTACTATTTGCCAAAAATACCACTTTTCCCCTATTGAATTTACTTTACTCTTTTGTGAAGATCAGTTGGCTATATTTGTGTGGGTCTAATTATAGCCTTTCTCTTCTGTTCCATTCATCTATAAGTTTATTATTTCAGCAATATGACACTTTCTTAATTAATGCAGATTTGTAGTTAAGTCTTGAAATAGGGTATTATAATTCATCTAACTTTATTTTTATTCAACATTGTGTTGGATATTCTTAGTCTAGCTTTTCTATGTAAAAATGAAAATCAGATTTGTCAATATCAGAGAAATAGTTTGCTGGGATTTTGTTTGGGGTTGTATTGCATTTATAAATGCAGTTGAAAATAATTGACATCTTAATAATGAGTCTTCTAATCTGTGAACATGGAATCTCATTTATTTTTATTTTTATTATTCTAAAATTTCAGCTTTTATTTTAGATACAGGGTGTACATATGTGGTATTCTTACATGAGTACATTGGATCCAGGTAGTGAGCAAAGTAACCAACAGGTAGTTTTTCAACTCATACTCTCCTTCCTCACCTTCCATAGAGTAGTCCATAGTGACTGTGTGCTCATGCTTATGTCCATGTATGCTCAGTGTTTAGCTCCCACCTATAAATAAGAACATGTGGTATTTGGTTTTCTGTTCCTGCATTGATTTCCTTAGGATTATGGCCTCCAACTTCATACATGTTGCTGTAAAGGAATTGACATCATTCTTTTTTTATGGCTGTGTAGTATTCCATGATGTATATGTACCAAATTGTCTTTATCCAGTCCACCATTGATGGGTACCTAGGTTGAGTCCATGTCTTTGATATTGTGAATAGGGTTGTAATAAACATACAAGTATATCCATCTTATTGGTAGAATAATCTATATTCTTTTGAGTATACACCCAGTAATATTGCTGGGTTGAATGGTAGTGTTTTAAGTTCTTTAAGAAATATCCAAACTGCTTTCTACAGAGGCTGAACTAATTTACAATACATTTCCAGAACAGAGAATAATCACTCCCTTTTTTCTACAGCCTCACCAGCATCTGTTATTTTTGTGACTTTTTAATTATACCTATTCTGAATGGTGTGAGATAGTTTTGATTTGTGGTTTTAATTTGTATTTCTGTGATGATTAATGATGCTGAGCATTTTTCATGTGTTTATTGGTCACTTGAATGTCTTATTTTGAGAAATGTCTGTTCATGTCCTTTGCCCACTTTTTTTATGGGGTTATTTGTTTTTTGTCTGTTGATTTGTTTAAATTATTTATAGATTTTGAATATTAGACCTGACATGGTTTGGCTGTGTCCCCACCCAAATCTCATCTTGAAGTTTAGTTCCCATAATCCCCACATGTCATAAAATGGATTCTATGAGAGGTTAGTTTTTTCCTCTTAAGCTAGTCTTCATTTGCCATAAAAACTATTTTTGTTTGCAAATGAGATTTCTATAAGTTTGCCCTGTCCATAGAAGATTTCAAGTCCAATGGTGTCTTTTAACTTTGAAATGTATGAATCCTTTTAAATCTAAGTGGTACAATTACTTAAAAAAAACAAAAAACAAAAAAAACAAAAACAAAAAAAACTTTGTGGACTTCCTGTGTACTTGATTATAATTAACTCCATTATGGATCAAAGAGAACATATTCACAGATTTCCATGAAACAGGCTGCTCTCTACTTCAGTCTGTCAGTACTGGTGCTAGAAGCCAACACTCAGACTGTTCTTATAACCCTGTTGTTACATATTCTTAAGATAAACCCTGAAAATCACATTTAGAGCTGACCATTATTACTTCTACAACACAGCTATATAATTAATAACAATTATAATGTTCTTTTCTGGTGTGGTTTTACTGGCCTAACAAGAATAGTTTTTAGTTAAAGAGAAGAAAATAAATTGTTACTTAGTAAGTAGAACTGAGACCTTTACTGCCTAAGTTTATAATAAAATAATCAAGTCATGTATTTAACCTCTAAAATGTCAGCTGAAACAAGTGAAATCAAAACAAACTGTGAAACTTATACATAAACACATCAATGGTTCACCTCAGAGTCAACAGGAATTTTAGAAATGAATGACAACACCTGATTATACATTACTAAAATAGAAAGAGTATTCTCTTGTCCTGTTGGGCAAAACAGTGCATACCTCCAATTTTCACACTATTTTATTTAAAGGAGTCATACTGTGTTTAAAATTATTTCATCATTTTCTACCTCAATTGCATGCTGTGACTTAAATATAAGTGTGGGCTAATGGAAAAAATAAGGGGGAGAAAAAAATTATACTATATTATTACAAAACCCCAGAAATATGCATAAATAAAATTCTACATTATATTTCATTAGCAATTTTTCTTTTATTTTAATGTAAAAATAATGTTTATCCTGAGTCTAAATGGATTGTCAAAATTGCATATATTGAAGACACCTTAATCCTTTTTCAGACAATGATAATTTCAGTGTTTAGTTAAATTAACACCAATAATATGAAAATATTTGTAAAAAGCCATTTTAGCACATATCTATGAAATATAATCTAGAACATATTTTATTAATATGGATATTATAGAAATAAATTAACATTATTTTTATTCTAATAGATACTTTTATCTGAAAACCACAGCATTCAGTATTCAATTTTAAATGTTTTCTAAGACAAAAAATATTTTCTATGTTTATTTATGTTTATAGTAAAAATAAGATTTTGGAATGTGTGTCATTTTTAAGAGAGAATACTACTAAGTAATAAAATATAAATGTCTTTTTTGTGGAGATTCAGTAAGTTTCAGGGTATCACTACATAGGGCTCTTTCAGAATTGATGTTTGTAATGATACATTTTAATAGCATCTACATATAGAAGTTATTAAAGAAAAAGATATAAAAAAGCAACACTGGTTTAAAGAGAGCCATTATTAATGACTGCTTGCCTAAGTACGTTATGTGACTCCTGAATAATGGTAAGTTCACTTTACTCCATAAAATATGTGAGTTTTCTTATAAAATAAATAGGCTCTGAATTTAATCATCTTTAATGTTTTCCTTATGGCAGATACCACACTCCCAAAATTCTTCTTGCTGCTCTGGCTTGATAAACTTATTTGATTGTATCTATGAGACCATACCAACACCACAATGGTAATAATTGGAGGAAACTTGTATTTAACATTCCTGAATCAAATATGTTCTATCATAGTTTATTCTCCAATTTTCTAATTAATCCTGAGAATGAATGGTTTTAGACCCTAGTAGTCAATTCTTGTTCTACAAAAACCACTCCTCCATGAGGTCTCTCTGGGAAATAAATGTTCAGAATATAAAGTCATGTAGATTAATATATTTTTTGTAGTAAACCTTGACCCCTAATTTTTATATATTCATTTGGGATAAACTAAGATAATCATATTTTCCATATTTTTCATTCCATATTCAAGATGAAAATCAAGCCAGAGAGTAGAGTTTTATCTGTAACTTAAAGAAGTGTTAATTTGAGCTCTTACTCTCTGTCTTTCTAGATTTTATCTGGAATGGGAGGAAGATATCTGAAGACTGAATTAAAGATATAAAAGAGAAAAAAATAAAGAGAAGTTGGACAAGCCCTGATTAGGAAGCAGTCATAATCTAGTAACAAACAAGGACTTATTTTTCCAAAGTCGTAAAACCAAATCAGAGATAATGCCTAGGAAATATCTACCCTTTAGCATGGTAGTCTATGAAAAATCCTAAAACAGACCATTGAACTTAAGAATATACTTAGGGAACTTGTCGACCAACCTCGTACAAACATCCCTATCATAAATAATTTTATTAGACACTATTTCTGGACAGTCAAATGGCTAAAAAAGAGGATTGTTTAATTATTTTAAAAATTATTCATGAATGTTTTAATTCTCAAAAAGAATGACCATTTGCTCTATGCAAATTATTGGAATAGATGCTATGGTCTATCAACAAGGTACTTACATTTTCAGATATTATGGGCTATATGGAATAATGCAAAATGCATAAAAACAAATAATAGAATATGTATTATTTCATTTGATGCTCATAGCAATCCTAAAATAGTAAGCTATTATTTTCAAATTTTACAAAATAGAAAACTGAGGTTAGTAGGTGTTAAGTAATATATCCAAAAATCACATAAGTGATCAAAACTAAATCTTTGTAATAACAGATTTCAAGGTTTTATCTATTCCATAAGCTAATTCTCTACACAACTGTAATGAAAAGAAACAGTTTCCAGTGGAAATACTCTTGAATTATTTAACTCAGACAAACAAAAATTGTGCTTCTTCAAAATAAAAATAAAAATTATAGCTTTCACTTTCTACAAATTAGAGAAAAGTACATTTAAGATATTCAAAATAAAAATAAAAATTATAGCTTTCACTTTCTACAAATTAGAGAAAAGTACATTTAAGATGAAATAATTTAATGTGATTGAAATAGCCTAATATATATGGATATCTGGATAATTTAAAAAAACACACAGTTAATACTTTTTATTTTGTTACAATGTATCTTTGAAAATGGAGTTTTTATATTTTTCTCCAACAAAAACAAAATATAAAAATAAACCACATGCTTCACCAAACTAGTAGCTTGTACTTTGTAACATATTGACATTAATATGAAATTGATACGTAACTTTAAAATTACATTTTTAAGCCCACATGACATTTCTATTATATTTTATTTAAATCTATAAAAGAAAATATCCTTTAATCAGTTTGACAAGTTATTATTATTTAATTTTTATTATAGATGGCACACAATAAATACAAATATTTATTTGTAATTATCTGCTACTGAGAAGGTTTTATTAGGTAAAGTAAGATGTGTAAGGAAATATGTGTATAATCTCTTGAACAATTCCCAAAGCTGCCATTTATTCTATTCCTCTTCACCGCAAGATCACTGTAGAGACAAATAGCAATAGGACATATTTGTTGATGATGAAAATGACACAGTCACAGATTTACTTATAATAAAGATACAGAAAAAAATCAGGGCAGTGTATACATTAGTAATCAGCAATATTTTTGTGACAGATGAAGTACAAACTTATGTGTTTAGTATTCGGAGGTCAAGAGGGTTGAACAACCATCCTGAAGCATAGGCATATGGGACTTATTGAATTCTGACTGCAGAGAGGAAAACTGAGAAAAATCCACAAGCACTCTAGGTCATACACTGAGAATCAGGCAAGAAGTATCTGCTATTGGGGAAGATATAGGAGAGTTGATAGAGAGCTCTTGATACGACTCACGTGCACTGTTAGCAGAGGGCATTACTAAGGAAAATCCCATAGGCACTTAGATTGTAACCAGTTCCTCGGAGGAAATTCTTCACCACTGGAAAAGTAGAGAGACCCAAGAGACATCCTCATGGTCTAGTGATGCCTGACGCATGGTAGAGAGAAATCAGTCAAACCCTCTAGACACTCAGATCTTGATCGCTGCTAATCAAAATGTGTAACCTTACCATCATATAATTTGAAACCTGTGGTGAACTGAATGTAGATAAAACACAATACCAAGAACCAATCCACCACAGACTTGTTTGACTCAATTCCCCACACTGTAGGCCTGGCAGAAAAAGAAGCACGTCCTTTCCCAGACTTAAATATTATTTACACCAGATTTTTGAACATCATGGTTAACATTCATC
This sequence comes from Rhinopithecus roxellana, assembly GCF_007565055.1. Classification (NCBI taxonomy): domain Eukaryota; kingdom Metazoa; phylum Chordata; class Mammalia; order Primates; family Cercopithecidae; genus Rhinopithecus; species Rhinopithecus roxellana. The sequence goes on along the minus strand of NC_044552.1, from coordinate 110,037,688 downwards.
AAAAATTAACAGACACGTGAAAAAGGCAAGAAAGTAAAACTTATTGCCAAGAAGGGAAATAGTCAATAAACCAGATAAAGAGATTGGCCAGATGTGGTCATAAAGGGATTATAAAATAAATGTGATAAATATGTTATCTGTATTATCTTTAGTTACAGTAAACATGTTAAAGGATCTATTGGAAAAGGTGAACAACATGTGTGAATAAGTGGGGAAGAGCAGCAAATACATAGGACAAAATGTGAATTATAGAAAATATATAGAGGCAAAAAATTATCCCATGGACTTAACGAAAGACTATACACAGCATGGGAATACTCATTGATCTTGAAACCAGACCAATGTAACTTATAAAACCAGAAATAAAAATGATTAAGTGTAGAAAAGAACATAAAACAGCATTCTGTGATCAGTGAGATAATGTAACATGCTTTACCAAATGCGAAATGGGAGTTTAAAAAGTTAAAAAAGGAAAAAAAAAAAAGTCAAAAGAAAGACAAAAAGTTAGAAAAAAAACAAAAGAAAAGTGCAAAGAAAAGTTCATAAAGAGATAATGTTTAAGATTTTCCAATATTGGCCGAGCGCGGTGGCTCAAGCCTGTAATCCTAGCACTTTGGGAGGCCGAGACGGGCGGATCACGAGGTCAGGAGATCGAGACCTTCCTGGCTAACCTGGTGAAACCCCGTCTCTACTAAAAAATACAACTAGCCGGGCGAGGTGGCGGGCGCCTGTAGTCCCAGCTGCTGGGGAGGCTGAGGCAGGAGAATGGCGTAAACCCGGGAGGCGGAGCTTGCAGTGAGCTGAGATCCGGCCACACTCCAGCCTGGGCGACAGAGCGAGATTCCGTCTCAAAAAAAAAAAAAAAAAAAAAAAAAGATTTTCCAGTATCAATGAAAAACATAAACTCATAAATCCATGAAGCTCAAGATATTTCAAAAAGAGTAAACACAAAGAAAAACACACTTTGTAATGTTAAAATGAAATGGCTAAAAAAAAAAAAAAAAAGTCGAAAAAGAAGTCATATAACATGTAAATTATAATAATATAATAGATGGTTGATTTCTTATAAGAAACAATGAAGGCCAGAAGGTAATGAAATGAAATATTTAACATATGAAAATAAGGAAGCTACAAATTCAAAATTATATGTTCAATAAAGAAAATCCTTCAAAAATGAAAGAAAAATAAAGATGATTTTAGAAAGATACTGTGTTTATTTCCTGAAGTTACACAGTAACAAAAAAAGTTGTTTGCAAGAATATTGATGCCACATAGAAGACTGGTTCCACAGGAAGGATTAGAAAACTTCAGAAAGAGTGTGTTTTAAATATAAAACTCTTTTCTAAGAATTTATAATAAAAACCATTTAAAGACCTTTAATTGTTTACATTTAAAATAATAAAAATGAAACATGGGTTTATAGAAGTAGAATATATGACAAGGGTGGGATTGTTGAAACTGGAATTGGGAATGTACTGTTATACAGTTCATATTGTTGTTACAATGACATTATTCATAGAGCTCTATACACATGCAAACAGACACACAGACACACAGACACACACAGACACACACAGACACACACACACACACAAAGAATATAAGTCCATAAGGCTTACAGCAGATTTTAGGGCAGGCTAGAAAGATAGCAAAAAAAAAAAAAAAAAAAAAAAAAAAAGAAAGAAAAGAAAGAAAGAAAGAAATCATTGAAAGTAAATAGAGGAGAAATAATAAAATATTTGTAAAACAGCAATTTCACAAAAAAAAAGCAGGAAAAGATCAAATAAAACAATGGAAAGTCAAATAAAAATAATAATCTTAAAGCCTAACATATCAGTAATTGCATTAAACATAAATATAAAATAGTTAGGTATCTAATTAAATAAAACCTTGCCAGATTTGATTAAAAGAATAGACTCCATGTATGCCTATGTCCATTGCAGCACTATTCATGACAGCAAAGACATGGAATCAACCTAAATGCCCATTAGTGATAGACTGCATAAAGAAAACGTGGTACATATACACCATGCAATACTTTGCAGCCATACAAAAAGAATGAGATGTTGTTCTTTTCAGGGACTTGAATGGAGTTGGAGGTCATTATCCTTAGCAATCTTAATGCAGGAACAGAAAACCAAATATCGCATGTTATCACTTACAAGCGGGAGCTATGTGATGAGAACTCATACATACACAGTGAAGAACAACACACACTGGGGCTTATAGGAGGTTAGAAGGTGGGAAGAAGTGGAGGATCAGGAAAAATAATTAACAGATACTAGGCTTAATACTTGGGTGATGAAATAATCTGTACAACAAACCCCATAACACAAGGTTACCTGTGTAACAAACCCGCACATTCCGCATATTTATCCCTGATCTTAAAATGAAAGTTAAAATAATAATAATAATAATAATAATAATAGAATAAAAACTCAGCTGCTTTTTTGTTGTTGTTCGACAGGGTCTCCTTTTGCCACTCAGGATGGAGTGCAGTGGTGCAATCTTGGCGGACTGCAACCTCCGCCTCCTGAGTTCAAGCAATTCTCCCACCTCAGCCTCCCGAGTAACTGGGACTACAGGCACGTGCCACCACACCCAGCTAATTTTTGTACTTTTTGGTAGAGATGGGGTTTCACCACGTTGTCCAGGCGGGTCAGCTGCTTTAAAAAAAAAAAAAAAAAAAAATTAAGAATACATGTTTGGATGTTTTTTCTGACCAAAATGAAATAACAAGGACTAGATTTATCTTCCTGCCACAGAAAACATAAAGAAGAAAATAGGCAAAAACACAACGATGGATTTAGAGACACTGAATATCAGTCAATAAAGGATAGTGCTCCTCAAATAGAGCAAACAAATGTGGCGACACTTACAACTGCCTCCACCCACAGCCTTGAAATAGTTCCTAGGTACATGGAAGAGGGACCCGGGGTGTCTGGCATACTCTGAATTGATAAGATGGATTTCAGCTCAGAGAGAGCACATCAGCTACTGTTTGTAGACCAGGATCACAGAGAAGAGAAAGCTGCACCGTAGCAGAATTATGGAGATGTGCAGAAATTCCCCATTAACTGTTTACCAGGGTTGAAAATGCTTTAGGAAACTACTGAACACTAGAGAGAAATACTTATCTAAATGAATTAGAGGTAAAAGTGCCTGGAATTCACAGACTGTAAAAACTTTGTAATTCATATGGCACTGGGTGGAATATATTCACACAGGTCTTGCCTCAATTGTGGGAGATAATTAACCTTAGACTAAAAACCATTCTGGCTTCACTTAACAATCTTAAAAGCAAAACTCAAAAGAATTAAACTGTCTCCAAGTAATTTAACATCATCCTGGCATGGCAGAGGGGAGGCTCATGAATATTTATAGTAATATAAAAATATAGATCACTCAATAGGGTAAAATTCCTAATATATGGCTTCCAATGAAAAGAAGTAGGAGAATATAATAAAAAATGAGGACAGAAATCACTCACACTGATACAGAACTGAAACAGATGTTAGAATTAACAGAGGCATTAAAATAGTTATTAAACTGGATTCCAGATGTTCAAAAGTTAAGTAAAATCATGGAAATTATTTAAAATATTCAAATAAAACTTTAAGTGGAAATGAAATGTCTGAGATAAAAAATATCGGGTGGGTATAATTAATGGTAAATTAGTCATTACACTAATAGAAAAAGATAAGTGAATTTGAAAACACAGCAATAGAAACTATTCATAATAGAATGCATGAAGAAAAAGTAATTTTAAAAAATGGAACAACTTCAAGTGTAACCAAAGTCCTCAAAAGAAGGCAACAAACAATTTGCATAAATAAATGTGAAATCTGATAAAAACTACAAATCTACAGATCTAATTATCTGAAAAATAAAGCAAATCCAAGCACAGAACCATGGTGAACACTACATCAACCTATACCATATCAAATTACTCAAACAGTAGTAAAGAGGTATCCTAAAAACAGCCAGAGGAAAAGAGACACATTATGTACAGAGGGACAAAAATAAGAGTATTAGCAAGCTTCTAGTTAGAAAGAATGCAAGCAAGATGACAGCAAACAAGAAGACATTTACAAAGAACTGAAAGAACAGCAACAAAATAGCAACCTAGAATTCTATATGTAGCACATATATCTTTCAGAATATGAAAGTGAAATAAGGAATGTCAGATGTATAGAAGATGAAAAATAAATCACCAGTATACCCGCACCACAAGATATGTTAAAATAAGTGCTTCAGGTTGAAGGAAAATAACATCAGATGAAAATATAAATCTATAGTAAAACCCCAAAAATATCAGATATGGTAGTTACATGGTAAATACAGGAGAATTTTGTTATTTCAAGTTCTATTAAAGATATTTAAAATTTTGAGCAAAAAAACCAATGCAATATATGTTTTGTTTGTTTGTTTGTTTTGAGATGGAGTCTCGGTGAAGTGCAGTGGCGCGATCTCGGCTCACTGCAAGCTCCGACTCCCAGATTCATTCCATTCTCTTGCCTCAACCTCCCGAGTAGCTGGGACTACAGGCGCCTGCCAACACGCCTGACTAGTTTTTGTATTTTTAGTACAGACAGGGTTTCACTGTTTTAGCCAAGATGGCCTGGATCTCCTGACCTCCTGATCTGCCCGCCTCCGCCTCCCAAAGTGCTGGGATTACAGGCGTGAGCCACTGCGAAGGGCCAATATATGTTTATTTTTGAAGTATGAGTGAAATATCAATTAAGAACACCATAAAGACCAGGTGGAAAAATAAAGGAAGTATATTGTTGCCAGTTTCAAACATTACATGTGAAGTGGAATAATATCAGATAGACAGTGACACAGTAATGTATATAATAGAAAGCCTAATGCAGCCATTAAAATAACTAAACAAAGAATTATACAGGATAAACCAACAAAAGAAATAAAACTGAATCATTAAAAAATAGGCAGAAAAAAATTTAAAGGCAGAAAAAGAAAATGGGGGAAAAAAGAATAAATGGAACCAATAAAACAGTATTGTTGTTGTTTCGTGATTAAAAAATACATAAGACCTAACCTTTCAGCAAATTTTAAGTGTACAAAAGGGTATTGTTAACTACAAACATTATGCCATATAGTAGAGCTCTAGAACTTAGTGATCTTGCATAACTGAAATATACCCTTTGACTATTACCAACCCATTTCTCCCGTCCATATGTTCCTGGTAACCACCCTTCTACATTCTGCATTTATTATTTTGACTACTTCAGATTCCTTGTATAAATGGGATCTTATAATATTTCTGAATGTGTATTCCTTCTCAGTCTGGCTTATTTCACTTATCATAATGTCCTCCAGATTTATCCATGTTGTCACAAGGGCAGAATTTCCTTTTTTAAAATGCTAAAAAGTAATCCACTGTGTGTATACACTGTATTTTCTTTATCTGTTAATCCTTCAAATGACATTAAGTATACTTCCATATCTTGGCTATTGTGAATAAACTTTGCAATTCCTCATAATTCACAAGATAGCAGCATATTGATCTCCACATTTGAATTTAATTTCTTGGAAAAACAGAGAATAATTACAAAAAAATGAAAAGATGAATAAATTTACTAATTGAAGAATATTTTGGAGGAGTATGGTAGACAATATAAAGATCAACATTTTTTCAAAGAGTCTGTAAAATGTGTGTGTGTGCATGAGAGAGAAACAGAGAGAGAATGAGAGATAGTTGAAGGAGTTTCAGGAGTGTCCTTGAGAAACATTTGATTTTTAGTTTATTTCTTTAAAATATCAATTTACCAAAAAAATGTGGTTCTTTCACAATGGAAATTTTTAGGAGTAGAGACTTTTTGGCACTTGACTCAATTTCTTCTTGCTTGAAATTCTGTAAGCTATATAACAATAAATAAACTCTATGCTGTCCTATATTGTATCATAATTCCATTTTATTAATATCAATTAATTGATTTCCTACTATATCAGTTAAGGGGCCAGTCAAGAGTCAGAAACTATATAAGTTATTTTGGCAGAGATAATTTAATATAAAGAATTTCATTAGGGTATTCTTGCATGATTATTAAGAAATACCTGAGACTGGATAATTTATAAAGAAAGAGGTTTAATTGATTCATGGTTCTGCAGGCTCCACAGGAAGCATGGCACTGGCATCTGCTCAGCTTCTGGTGAGGCCTTGGGCTGTTTACAATCATGGCAGAAGGCAAAGGTGGCACCAGTGTGTCACATGGCAAGAGCAGGAGCAAGAGAGGGCAAGGGAGGTGCCACATAATTTCCAACAACCGGGTATCACCGGAACTCACTTCTATCGTGAAGACAGCATCAAGCCATGAGGGATCTGCCCCATGAACCAAGCACCTCTCATCGGGCGTCATTTCCAACATTGAGGATTACATTTCAACATGAGATTTGGGGTGACAAATATCCAAACTATTTCAAGAATTATCAACTAAAAAGGCAAAAAGAGAACACTAATATATCAATCACAGTGACAGCTCCTCAGGGAAGCAGCTACCTAGGCTAGACATAGAAAAACAAAGACAGAGGGATCCCACAGAGCTAAAACTCAAACCCCTGAGGAAGAGGTGTAGCTAGTTTCAGTACCAGAAAAATGCAGACTGAAATCAATTGTTTTTACTGGAACTAACTGCCATTGCTGGTGCGAAGTAGCAATCTTGGCCTGATGATGACAGAAATAGTAGATTAGCAAATTATAAGTACACAAAAGAGCATTGTTAACTATAGACACTATGCTATATAGTAGATTTCCAGAACTTAGTCATCCTGCATAACTAAAATTTTGTACCCTTTGACCATTACCATCCCCTTTCTCCCTTCCATCTATCCCTGGTAACCATTGTTCCACTTTCTGCACCTATTAGTTTGACTATTTCAGATTTCTTGTATAGATTGGATCATATAATATTTCTGAATATGTATTCCTACCGGGTCTGGCTTATTTCACTCATAATGTCCTCCAAATTCATCCATGTTATCACTAAAGGCAGAATTTCCTCCCTCAAGTACCCTATTGCTGCTGTAACAAATTATTATAAATGTGTTTACTGAATAAACACAAATAAACTATATTGTACCTTTGGAAGTGAAAAATCTGAAATGAATCTTAGGGTCTAAAGTGAAGACGTTGTCTTTGCTGCATTTATCCCAGAAACTCTATAGGAGAATCCATTTATTTTCCTTTTCCAATTTCTGGGGGCCACCTGCGTTTCATGGATTGTGCTCCTTCCTCCATCTTCTAAGCTCAACACTCCAACCTCTGCTTCTATTGCATTATCTCCTCTCTCCCTTGTGTTCCACTGTCACATTTCCTTCTCTGACTCTGACCTTCCTGCCTCTCCCTTTTAAGGACACTTGTGATACTTCAGGATAATACACCCATCTCAAGATCCTTAATGTAGTGACACCTGCGAAGTCTCTTTCCACATGTAAGGCAGCAGATTCACAGGCTTCAGGAATTAGGACATGGACATCCTTTAGGAAGGTGAGTATTATTCTGACTATCACAAATAAAAAGTGGACAAAAGGACTAGCCAACAGAGAGGAATGAAGAGTCAAACAGGAAACATCTAAAAACAAGTAAGTCTTTTCTTCCTCCTCTAGTCTTCTAATCTCACTCTAGCAAACTCTATTGGTAGAGTTGGAATCATTTGTCAAACAAAGAACTTTTTTGATCTATTCCCAGTCATAAACTCATTATTAAGCAGAGAATGGACACATGATGAAAAACAATAGCTTAATAAATATCATTGTGATCTGAATGTTCACATCTCCCCAAAGTTCCTATTTTGAAACTGAATACTCAATGTGATTGTATTAGGAGGTGGGACTTTCGGGAGGCAATTAGGTCCTGAGGGTGGAGCACTCCTGAATGGGAATAGTGCTTTTACAAGGGCTGAAGAAATCAGAGTTCTTACTTTCCACGCTGTAAGGACATAGAAAGAAGGCATTGTCCATAAGTAGGGTCGCACCAGGCGAGAATCTGCAGGCACCTTGATCTTGTAATTCTTAGCCTCCAAAATTGTGAAAAATAAATATTTGTTGTTTATAAGCCACCCACCCAGTTTATGGTATTTTGTTAAAGCAACTCAAACTGAGGCAGTTAATGTAATTTGGCATTACTGAGAACTAAGGATACAAACACACACACACAACCTTCAAAAGATATAAATTTTATCAGAGAAACTAGAAAAGTACAAAAACAATTGCAGCAACAGATACATTAGATAAATAATACAATAAAGCATATAAAAATGGGAGGCGGGAAGAGATAAATTGATCCAAATCAATGGGAAGAAATTGTACTGTGGAAGAAGCAATAATGTCTTTTCCCTGGTCTTTGGTAGAAAATAGGAATATTTTTAAATTATTATTATTTTTAAAATTTTGTTGTGTATAATTTGAATATTTCCAAATTTTGTTATTTTGAGTTATATTACCAATAATAAATGTTTTTTTCAAAACAATTGGTAATATGAAATAAGCTTGATACTTATTGTAAATTTATGGGATAAAGCTGAATCTATAAAATTGGCATTAAATATTTTAAAGATAAAATTTAGAAAGTCAATTACTAAAGTTGATAATTCCCTGGAGATATAAGTATGAGAAAACAGATATTTTTATTATATCGAAGTATGACATTGCTCATACAAACAAGCATGACAAATATCAATAGCTGATGAAAATAACTAGGAATTTTCATGTTTAATGTTTTACATGTTTTTAACTTTCATATGTACATTGTTTTCATGTATTCGTATAGCTTATGTGTGATTAATATGTATGTTTCCAAAGTCTACATTTTAATAATAAATAGCAATTAAAATAAAATTATATAAAATCAAATTTCTTTTTTGTCTACGTAATTCAAGGGTTAAAAACAATAATAGTTATTTGCTGTGAATCTGTCTTTTAATATGCATGCTATCTGAATGATATATTCCTATGTGCTTATTGTATACATTTCAAACAAAATAAACAATATATGTGATAATAGTTTTTACTTTTATTTCCCTAAAGTTAAATACCTGCAATTCACATTCAAAATAATGACTTAAATATTAGATAATAGTCATTTTTCTGATTAGTTGATATATATATGTATATAAAATATATACATATATATATATATATATATATTTTTTTTTTTTTTTTTTTTTTTTTTGAGACTGAGTCTCACTCTGTTGCCCAGGCTGGCTTGCAGTGCTGCGATCTCGGTTCACTGCAAGCTCTGCCTCCCGGGTTCATGCCATTCACCTGCCTCAGCCTCCCGAGTAGCTGGGACTACAGGCACCCACCACAACATCCAGCTAATTTTTTGTATTTTTAGTAGAGACGGCGTTTCACTGTGTTAGTCAGGATGGTCTCGATCTCCTGCCTTGTGATCCGCCCACCTCGGCCTCCCAAAGTGTTGGGATTACAGGCGTGAGCCACCGCGCCCAGCCTGGTTTATATATTTTTAAATTTTTAAAATATGAAATATATCACAGAAGCACAAACATGCACAAAACACAAGTGTATATCCCCATTATCCCCTAATGCCTACCCATTTTAAACTTACTTCCATCGTGCTGAAGTTAACATTGACATTTTTGGATATCAGTTTGAAACATGCTTAAAGATAGCTTTATTATGTAAGCTAGTATCTCAAAATCTATTGTTTAGTTTGGCCTGTTTTTAAAAAATGTTTAACTTACATAAAAGTTATCCTTAAGTGTGTTTACTCTTCTTAAGGCTATCTTCCTTTCACTGAGCATTATGTATATGAGAGTCATCTTTGTTGTTATGTGTATCTATAATCCATTCATTTTTTCTGATGTAATGCATTTAATTGTATGATTATATCATAATTACTTATGTATTCTATATTTGTTAAACAGTTGCAATTTTTCTGGTTTAAGAAAAATGCTACTATAAATGATTTTTTATTTCTATGAATATCATGGTCTATACATGCAAGAATTTTTTTGCTGAGTTTATGTATGACATGGATGCCAATATTCAAATGTAATAAATAATGCCAGACTTATCCAAACTTGTAGTGTCAATTTCTACTCCCACAAATATTGACCAACGTTTCAATTATTCCACCTTATGAATACTTTATATTATCTGATTTGTGTTTGTTTTTAATGATGGGCATTTGAGTGGTTCTGCTGTTTTGCTTTACATTCTCCTTCTTACTAATAAAGTTTCCTATCAGTCCATACTTTTTAATAATCACTGATATATCCTCTCTGGTTAACTGTCAGTTTAAGTCTACTACTAATTAGTCTTTGAGTTTTGTGACATTTTAAAATTATCTTATGAGAGTTACTGATATTTTGCCACTCTGTAGGTTGTCTTTTTAGTCTCAATGGTTTTTTTTTTTTCATAAATATAGTATCTAGGATTTTTTTTTGCTGCTTATAAGCAAAATAAGAAATATTTTCATTTTGGGTTATTGCATTTTTATACCACTTGAAATTATTTCTCAGCTCCAAGTTTATGTTGATAATCATCTATCTCATCTCCAAAGTTATTTATTTACCTTTAAATATGCCATCAACATGGAATTGCTACCGTTTAAACGGTGTGATTTAGGGGCTGTATCCGACTGCCTTTGTATTAATACTAAACGAATCTGCATCATTTATTAAGAAAAACTATTTATTGAAAAGATTGTCATTTACTCAAAAGACCTTGGTTCCATAAGAACAACCTTGTTATAAATCAAGAGGATCTATTTCATGGTCTCTACTATATTTCATCGGTTTATTTATAGAGTTTTTCACAATTCCAAATGATCTTAATTACTGTGAATTGTAAGTCTTGATGTCATATAGAGGATAACCTCTCGCCTTTGTCTTGCTCAAAATTATCTTGCTGGTCTTAGCTCTTTGCTTTTTTATATAAATTTTTGAATGAAGTTGTCAATTTCTCCTCAGAAAACACTTGAATCTTTTATTAGGACATGAAATTGACCGTGGATTGTAGATAAATAAGAGCAAAACATTACTTTTACATTATTTTCACAATTCTGAATATTACAAACCATGAATACATTATGTACTACTATTCATTAGATATTTTCATTTATTTCAGTAATGATTTATAGGTGTCTATAAAAGAGGTCTTGCACATCTTTGTTACATTTATTTCTACCATTTGGCATTTTGAAGTTAACTTTACATCTTTTAACATTTCATTCATAAATTTCTTACAGTTATCTAAAAATTTTGTATCATACATGTACACACATGCCTGATATTTTGCATAGAGACCTAATTTCTTCCCTGCTGTAGTAGAATGCAGATGAGAGAAAAAAAAAAAAAGACAAAAAACTGCCATTATTGACAATATGAGAGTATGGACAGAAGAAAAGAGAAAAAAAAAAAAAAGATCTTTGAACTAAATTACTAGACTAGAGATGCTATTAGCTAACATTACTGGTTTGAGATCTTTAAAGGAAAGATTTCAACATTTAAGTATTAAAGATCACATTTCCTTAAGAATTTTGCTGATCTGTATATTAAATAGACTTATTCAGATGAAGAAATATTCTTATCTCCATTTCCACAAAACATTTAATGACAATGAATGTTTAATTTTACCCAAATATTATTCCTACTTTTAGTGAAATAGCTATGATTATTTTATTCTTTGTTTGAAAATATGAATTTCATTAATTTATTTTTAAAATAGTAAATATTTCTTATTTTTATTATTTTGTTCTACAAATGAGATGTAATAATGTATACCATAGTGTTTATCAGTAGGCTATTATGGAAAAATGTAAAAGTAGAGCTAGCATAAAGTGAAAAGTATAGCACAAATACCAAACTTATACCTTGAAACTCTAAAATTTCATTACTTATTTATATGATAATTTAATTTCCTATTTTTAAAATTTATATATCTTATATATATATAATGTTTGTGAAGTGTATTGAACATTAATTTCCTAAATTACAGATAATAGAGAAAAACTACATCTGCTCTGGGGTTTAGTCTATGAAATTTTTCACAATATTATTTTAATAAATTGCTTTTATTGCAAAGAAAATTTTGTTGGATGTGATCTCTCTGGAAAAGAGCATGGGATATCTACTGTGTAACCAAAATATTATATTACCATTAAAGAACAAAATAGATTTATACATAATAGGCTCATTAAAATATCCTAATTATTGGCATTATTTTGTTTTTACACATTTATTTCACAAACCAGGCATAAAATAAATGATAATTTTGAAATAAAATAGAGTTCAGCCTCATAAAATATGACTGTGTCTGAAGGTTCTATCAAATCTCTCAAGGGAAAAATCCAATCTAATAAAAATCGGTATCCAATAATTTAATGTTGCACTCCAAATATTTTATTGGAACATGATATTGTTAGCGTGCAAGCTGTTGTGCTGACATTTGATTACATTTTTAAATGGCTGAGAAACTAAACATGACAGGATTTACTTTCCAGTTTGTTTTCTACACCCAAGGTCATCTAAGCTTTTGTGGCATACGAGAAAGAATGTTTATGTAACACCAGCATGTATTACTAAATGAAATCTTAGAGTGTAACATATTATTTATCTTATTAAATGTCATGTAATTTATTTTGTTTAAATATCATATTACAACCTAAAAAATACAGTGGTTGTTTGTGTTTTGGAGATTAATATATCCAAATATAAAAGTGTTATAGCTTGATATATAAAAACACTAAGGAAATACATATGCATATATAGTCAGACAAATTGAGGTTATAAATATTTGTCTAAGTGGAACCTAATTAAACTGAAGAGCTTCTGCATAACAAGAGAAATGACCAATAGAGTAAACAGACAACCTCCAGAATGGGAGAAGATATCTGTGAACTGCATCTGACAAAGGCCTAATATCTAGAATCTATAGAGAACTTAAAAAATCAACAAGCAAGGAAAAAATAACCCCATTAAAAATGGGCAAAGATCATGAACAGATATTTCTCTGAAAAAGACATACAAGCAGACAAGAAACATGAAAAAATGCCCAGCATCACTAGTCATCAGAGAAATGCAAATCAAAACCACAGTAAGATACCATCTCATGTCTATGAGAATGGCTGTTACTAAAAAGTCAAAAAACAACAGATGCTGGTGAGGCTGCACAGAAAAGAGAATGCTGATATATTGTTGCTAAGAATGAAAAATTAGTCCTGCCACTGTGGAAAGCAGCTTGGAAATTCTCAAAGAACTGAAAACCAAGCTATCATTTAATCCAGGAATCCCATTATTTGGTATATACCCAAATGAATATAAAGCATTCTGCCAAAAAGACACATGTTCTTGTATATTTGTGGCAGGACTATTCACAGTAGCACAGATATGGAATCAATCCAAGTGCCTACCAATGGTAGAGTGGATAAGGAAAATGTGGTACATATACACTGTGGAATACTATGCAGCCACAAAGAAGAATTAAATCACATCCTTTGCAGCAACTTGTATGCAGTTGGAGGCCATAATCCCAAGTCAATTAAGACAGAAAGAAAACCAAATACCACATGGTCTCACTAATAAGTGAGAGCTAAATTTTGAGCACACATGGACATAAACTTGGGAACAATAGATACTGGGGTCTAGTCAAGAGGGTAGGGAGGAGGTGTGGATTGAAAAGTTACCTAACAGGCTCTATACTCAGTACCTGGGTGATAGGATCCACATACCAAACTCCAGAATTATACAATATTTCCATGTATAAAAGCCTACACATGTAGTCCCTGCATCTAAAATAAATTTTGAAATCAACTAAATAAATATTTGCCTGTGCATATGTAGGTATAACTGTATATTCATATGAAATGGGTCTACATCTTTTAATATTTAATTTTTAAAAAAGGACAGAATAAAATTTTCCTAAAAGATATATGGTAATTATTAATTCAAAATGTATCCATATATGTATACTTCTATTAACCTCTCGATTTGCACTCAAATGACTATGCATTTTAGTAATATGAAGCAAATAGTAATATCTCCCAACAAAAAATATGATACAAAAAAGCTAAATTAACACTTGTAAAAAGAAAATGTGGGTATTCAAAAACACATATTAATGTTCTCAAATGTAAGAACATATGAATGTTCTTACTTTAAGAGAACATTTATCCTGAACTTTCTGATCATGAAACTTTCCAGGTATGCTGATATATTCAATTTTATTTTTAATTTTTGACATATACATTTACTATAAAAATTTATGTTGCTATCATCATTAGCTTTCTTTCTTCTTTTTTCCTTTAGAGATAGAATATTTCTGTTGCTCAGGCTGGAGTGCAGTGGTGCAATCATGGCTCACTGTAACCTCAAACTCCTGGGCTCAAGTGATACTTCCACCTCTGCCTCCCAAGGGGCAAACCACTTCAGGTACAAGCCACCATGCTCAGCTAGTTTTGTTTTGTTTTGGTTTTTGGTAGAGACAGAGTTCCCCAGAAACCCTATGTTCCCCAGCATACTCTCGAACTCCTGACCTCAAAGGATTCTCCCATCTTGACCTCCCGAAGGGCTGAGATTACAAGCACAAACCATGAGCCACCACACCCAGCCTATTATTTATATTCTATAACTATGTTGTAGTGTGCTCAATTAAAATTATATATATAAATAAGGTATCTATATCTTATTCTCCATGACTTTTAGGATAGATTATTATTATGTTTGTTTTAGTTTCCATAATATGCCATTAGGCATATCATCTGAAACATAGAGACACTAGAAAAACCTGTCAGGCATGCAAAATTGGGTTTATGGAAATTACTGCAGCAAAGGAAAATAGCACCTTGACAGTTTTAAGTTTCCCAAATGTTGTCAATTAAGAAAGCAAATTTATTGAATTTTGTAATCTGAGAATGACTGATTAAGGGAGGCCTTTCAAGTAGGAGTTTAGGATTAAGTAAATATAATTTATGAATGATAAGATAAGGGTCTCAATGAGAATGTTGATGAATAAATTGTCATGATAGGAGAACTGCTTGACCACATGAACAAATTCTGGCCTGCATAAATTTGTTTGCAAGAATTTCCAGAAGTGAACAGTAAACTTATTTGTTGACTTGGTGTGTCATCTTCTGGGCAAGAATATCCCAGAGGGCACAGTTAAATTATCTTGACCCAGGTGGTCTCATTCTCAGTTTCAACAGTTGAGTTATGTTAAAGCAGATGTTCACAGTTCTTATAATTTTGTTCAGTGACATAGGTTAAAATAAAATCTCCGGATATATTTTCCCTACAGAGATAAACTGAATTTCTATTAGGTATCTATAACAATTGAAATATATGTTCATGATATAACAAAGGAGTAGGAAGTGGAAAAGCTGTCAGAAGGGCACCAAAAGGTCTGGAAACCCTAGTTCAAGTACAAAATCTAAGAAAAAACATTAGCAAATTCTTACGTTCTTTTTTCAGAATCTCTTTGTGTTGACTGTGCTCTCTATATAATCTTCAAACCAAGGTGTTTTTAAGATTCACTGTCAAAGATCAACAAAATTGACAGACAGCTAGCAAGACTAATAAAGAGGAAAAGAGAGAGGAAACAAATAGATGCAATAAAAAATGATAAAGGGGATATCACCACCGACCCCACAGAAATACAAACTACCATCAGAGAATACTATAAACACCTCTGTGCAAATAAACCAGAAAATCTAGAAGAAATGGATAATTTCCTGGACACTTACACTCTCCCAAGACTAAACCAGGAAGAAGTCGAATCCCTGAATACACCAATAGCAGGCTCTGAAATTGAGTCAATAATTAATAGCCTACCAACCAAAAAAAGTCCAGGACCAGATGGATTCACAGCTGAATTCTACCAGAGGTACAAGGAGGAGCTGGTACCATTCCTTCTGAAACTATTCCAATCAATTGAAAAAGAGGGAATCCTCCCTAACTCATTTTATGAGGCCAACATCATCCTGATACCAAAGCCTGGCAGAGACACAACAAAAAAAGAGAATTTTAGACCAATATCCCTGATAAACACCGATGCAAAAATCCTCAATAAAATACTGGCAAACCAGATTCAGCAGCACATCAAAAAGCTTATCCACCATGATCAAGTGGGCTTCATCCCTGGGATGCAAGGCTGGTTCAACATTCACAAATCAATAAACGTAATCCAGCATAGAAACAGAACCAAAGACAAGAACCACATGATTATCTCAATAGATGCAGAAAAGGCTTTTGACAAAATTCAACTGCCCTTCATGCTAAAAACGCTCAATAAATTCGGTATTGATGGAACGTACCTCAAAATAATAAGAGCTATTTATGACAAACCCACAGCTAATATCATACCGAATGGGCAAAAACTGGAAAAATTCCCTTTGAAAACTGGCACAAGACAGGGATGCCCTCTCTCACCACTCCTATTCAACATAGTGATGGAAGTTCTGGATAGGGCAATCAGGCAAGAGAAAGAAATCAAGGGTATCCAGTTAGGAAAAGAAGAAGTCAAATTGTCCCTGTTTGCAGATGACATGATTGTATATTTAGAAAACCCCATTGTCTCAGCCCAAAATCTCCTTAAGCTGATAAGCAACTTCAGCAAAGTCTCAGGATACAAAATTAATGTGCAAAAATCACAAGCATTCTTATACACCAGTAACAGACAGAGAGCCAAATCAGGAATGAACTTCCATTCACAATTGCTTCAAAGAGAATAAAATACCTAGGAATCCAACTTACAAGGGATGTAAAGGACCTCTTCATGGAGAACTACAAACCACTGCTCAGTGAAATAAAAGAGGGCACAAACAAATGGAAGAACATACCATGCTCATGGATAGGAAGAATCAATATCGTGAAAATGGCCATACTGCCCAAGGTTATTTATAGATTCAACGCCATCCCCATCAAGCTACCAATGAGTTTCTTCACAGAATTGGAAAAAACTGCTTTAAAGTTCATATGGAACCAAAAAAGAGCCCGCATTGCCAAGACAATCCTAAGTCAAAAGGACAAAGCTGGAGGTGTCACGCTACCCGACTTCAAACTATATTACAAGGCTACAGTAACCAAAACAGCATGGTACTGGTACCAGAACAGAGATATAGACCAATGGAACAGAACAGAGTCCTCAGAAATAATACCACACATCTACAGCCATCTGATCTTTGACAAACCTGAGAGAAACAAGAAATGGGGAAAGGATTCCCTATTTAATAAATGGTGCTGGAAAAATTGGCTAGCCATAAGTAGAAAGCTGAAACTGGATCCTTTCCTTACTCCTTATACAAAGATTAATTCAAGATGGACTAGAGACTTAAATGTTAGACCTAATACCATAAAAACCCTAGAAGAAAACCTAGGTAGTACCATTCAGGACATAAGCATGGGCAAGGACTTCATGTCTAAAACACAAAAAGCAGCGGCAGCAAAAGCCAAAATTGACAAAAGGGATCTAATTAAACTAAAGAGCTTCTGCACAGCAAAGGCAACTACCATCAGAGTGAACAGGCAACCTACAGAATGGGAGAAAATTTCTGCAGTCTACTCATCTGACAAAGGGCTAATATCCAGAACCTACAAAGAACTCAAACAAATTTACAAGAAAAAAACAAACAACCCCATCAAAAAGTGGGCAAAGGATATGAACAGACATTTCTCAAAAGAAGACATTCATAGAGCCAACAGACACATGAAAAAATGCTCATCATCACTGGCCATCAGAGAAATGCAAATCAGAACCACAATGAGATACCATCTCACACCAGTTAGAATGGCAATCATTAAAAAGTCAGGAAACAACAGGTGTTGGAGAGGATGTGGAGAAATAGGAACACTTTTACACTGTTGGTGGGATTGTAAACTAGTTCAACCTTTATGGAAAACAGTATGGCGATTCCTCAAGGATCTAGAACTAGATGTACCATATGACCCAGACATCCCACTACTGGGTATATACCCAAAGGGTTATAAATCATGCTGCTATAAAGACACATGCACACGTATGTTTATTGCGGCACTATTCACAATAGCAAAGACTTGGAATCAACCCAAATGTCCATCTGTGACAGACTGGATTAAGAAAATGTGGCACATATTCACCATGGAATACTATGCAGCCATAAAAAATGATGAGTTTGCATCCTTTGTAGGGACATGGATGCAGCTGGAAACCATCATTGTCAGCAAACTATCACAAGAAGAGAAAACCAAACACCGCATGTTCTCACTCATAGGTGGGAACTGAACAATGAGATCACTTGGACTCGGGAAGGGGAACATCACACACCGGGGCCTATCATGGGGAGGGGGGAGGGGAATGGGATTGCATTGGGAGTTATACCTGACATAAATGATGAATTGATGGGTGCTGACGAGTTGATGGGTGCAGCACACCAACATGGCACAAGTATACATATGTAACAAACCTGCACGTTATGCACATGTACCCTAGAACTTAAAGTATTAAAAAAAAAAAAAAAAGAAAAAGATTCACTGTCTTCTTCTAGGCATGCTGAGATGGAATAAAGTGGGTAATGCACATGCCTGCTGGTGAAGATCTCTCAGGTCTGTTATAGCTTTAATCTTTGCCCTTTCACAGTATATAATTACTATTATAGTTTCACTGGGTTTCTCTATTAATCACATTATATGTCTAGTTGCCATATTCAGTTACTATTCTTCATTCTTTATATAATTTGACCTATTTGTGGATAAAACATTGGTGAATATAATATCCTTAGTTAAAGTGTTTTAATGTTTGTTTCCATGAGACAATCTTTTGGCTTTCAAACAAGTGGATAAAGAAAATGTTGCATATATACAACATGGAATACTACTCAGCCATAAAAAGGAATGAAATAGTAGGATTTGCAGCAAACTGGATGGAATTGGAGGCCATTATTCTAAGTGAAGTGACTCAGGAACAAAAATAAATATATTGTATGTTCTCACTTATATATGGGAGCTAAGCTATGAGGATGCAAATGCATAAGAATGATATAATATACTTTGGTGACTCGGAGGGCAGGGTGAGAGGGAGAAGGATAAAAGACTATACACTGGGTACAGTGTACTCTGCTTTTGTGACAGGTGCACCAAAATCTTAGAACTCACCACTAAAGACCTTTGTCCACATGTTGGAAGTAGCAATTCATTTCAGGTCAATGATTGTTTATCAGATATCAATTTTATCTACATCTCAACAGCATTTGAAAGCTAGCTATCATTTTTTTATGAATAATTATTCAATAAATACATAGGAAAAGGTTTTGGAGATATGCATCCATTTGAAAAAAAATCGTGGATGAAACTCATGTCCTAGAAATGTTGGAAAAAAGAAAAAGATATGAATGCATAAAATATATGCAGATTCTAGTCTATTTTATCATTTATTACTTTTGAATATACACAAGTCCATTATAAAATGTTAACAACTATCAAAACTTATGCACATGAATACTTACAGACCGTGCATGTCACCATTCCCCGTCTGGAGAAATGTCAACAAGTGTAAAGATGCGATACTAAATTAAAACCTCATAAAATTAACTATATTACATACTGAACTACTTCAAAAATTTAGTAGCCACCTCCTATTGCAAGTGGATGGTGATTGTCTCCATCTGAGCAGTCCATCTCTCCAGTAAATTGTGTATCAGTAAAAAGTGATCTTTTATGGTCCTTACATATTTTTATCATGTTTAGTGCAATATGGCAATCCTTGAAAAATGCTATAAGACCATAAAAATTGTCACGACCATGCTGGAAATGCTCTCAAGAAGCAGAGAAAAGTCATGGTATTCCAAGAAAGTTGAACTGCTTGGTGTGTATCATAGCTTTAGGTCTATAGCTGCAGTTATCCAAATTTTAAGATAAGTGAATCCTGAGTAAGGACCATTGTGAACACAGAAAAAGGAAATTCATGAAGCCAAAGCTGCATCCACACAAGAAGGCAAAAAACCTTGCACTTCTTGTGAAATACCTTTTTATCTTGTATTAAAAATACAACTTTTATGTAGTTGTAACATTGCTATAAGTAAAGCATACCTATAGATTCTAATATGATTTGAGCAAAAGCAAAAAGAAGGTGAAAGATCTAATGCTGGAATATGTAATGTCTGTAAAAGATGGTTAATAATTTTAAAAATAGATTTAGATTAAGAATATTTCAAGATAACAAAAGAATCAGCATCTGTCCAGCAAGAGACAGCAGACAAGTTCCCAGATGTTGATAAGAAAATCATTGAGGAAATAGGATATTTGCTTGAAGAAATTTTTAGTGTAGATTAAAGTGCCCTATCTTGGAGTAAAAAATGTTACAAATGGCATTTATTGGTCTAGAAAGAGAAGCAATTACCAGGCTTCAAAGCAGGAAAAGATAGGCTAATTCAACAGTTTTGTGCAAATGCAGATGGGTTTATGATCAGGACTGCCCTTATGTATAAAGCTGCTAATCCCTAAGTCTTGAAGGGCAAAGATAAACACTAAGTTAGAGTCAATAATCCCAGTCAGAACTTGAGTTCCCAAAAGTTGCCATTCTTTGGGTTGTACAACAATAAGTCCTGGACAGTGAGAACTTTTTTTTTTTTTTTTTTTTCTGAATTGGTTCTATCAATGCCTTCTCCCTGAAGTCAAGTAGTGCCTTGCCAGTAACAGGCTGCCTTTTAAAATTATTTTAATATTGGCCAATGCTCCTAACCACCCAACACTCCATGAGTTCAACATTGAAGGTGTTGAACAATCTGCTTGTCCCCAAATACAGCAACACCATTTCAGCCTGTAGATCAGGAAGTCATGAGGATCTTTAAGGCTTATTGCACTCGGTACTCTTATGGAAAGTATTGTCAACACTATAGAAGAGAACGTCAATAGAGAAAAGTGTGAAAGTCTGGAAAAATTATACCATTGAAGATGCTGTGATTGCTACAGAAAAAAAGCTTTGAAACACATCAAGACCAAAACAATAAAAAATTTCTATTGGAGAAAACTGTGTCCTGATGTTGTATACGGCATTGCAGAATTTGTGACAGAGTCAATCAAGGATATTATACAAGAGTCTGTGGAGTAGATGGATCAAGATGGTGGAATAGAAGGCTTCACCAATAGTTCTCCCTGCAAGGGCAACAATGTAACAACAATCTACACACAATAAATTACCTTCATAAGAACCGAGAATCAGGTGAGCACTCACAGTACGAAAGAAAGAGGCATAGAAGAGGTAGCAAAAACAGTATTGAATCTCTGATCCCACCTTTTACCCACTGGCAGTAGCTGCATGGTGCAGAGAGCATTTCTGGGTGCTGGGTAGGGAGACAGCAGCAGTTGTGAGGCATTGAAATCAGTGCTGTCCTGTTACAACAGAAAGGAAAATCAAGCCAAACTCAACTAATGCCTGCCCACAGAGGAAACATTTACACCAGCCTTAGCCAGGGGAGAATCACTAATTCCACCAATCAGAGCTTGAGTTCCCACAAGCCTCGCTACTGTGGGCTACAGTGCTCTGGGGCTTTAAATAAATTTGTAAGGTGGTCTAGGCCACAGGGACTGCAGACCCTAGATAAATCTTACTGCTGAACTCGGCCCAGAGCCAGGAGACTGGGGGTACACAACTTACTGAGACACCAACTGGGATGCCTAAGGGAGTGCAGGCATCACCCTCCCCTAACCCGAGGATGCACAACTTGCAGCTCAACAAGAGATCCCTAATTGTACTTGAGAAGAGGAGAGGAAAGAGTAGGGAGAACTTTGTCTTGCATCCAAGATAACAGCTCAGTCACAGCAGGATAGGATACTTGTCAGAGCCACAAGACCCCTTTTCCAGGCCCTAATTTCCAGATGACATTTGTAGACACACCCTGGACCAGAAGGAAACCTGCTTCCTTAAAGGGAAGGGTCCAGTGTTGAAAGCATTAGCCAATTGCTAAATGAAGAGCCCTTAAGCCCTGAATAACCAGCAGCAATACCCAGTTGAAGACTTTGGGTGAGACTCTGAGATTTGCTGGCTTCAGGTGAGACTCAGCACATTCCTGGCTACAGTGGCTATGAGTTGAGACTCTTTCTTCCTGACAAAAGCAGAGAAAAATGTAAAGGGGACTTTGGTTTGCACATAGTACCAGCTCAGCCACACAGAGTTAGCGTGTCAAGCAGGCTCTTAGGGTTGCCCTGATGCCAGGACTTGGTTCTTGGACACCATTTCTGAACCTGCCCTTGCTCAGAGGGGAGCCCACTGCACTGAAGGGTGAGTTCCAGGCCAGGGAGCATTCATGGCAAGCTGACTAAAGAGCCCTTGGGCCTTCAGGGAACATCAACAGTCATCTGTAAGAACTCCCCTTAGGGCTGTGATGGAAGTGGCCTCAGGGAGAGGCTCCTCTGCCTTTGGAAAGGGGAGGGAAGAGTGAGAAGGACTGCATATTGTGGCTTGAGTGCCAGCTCAGCTGCAATACAACAAAATGCCAAGTAGACTTCTAAGGTTTTGACTTTAGTCTCTGGCTCCTGTGGTACCTCTGGATCTGCCAGGGTCCTGGGGAAACTCACTGTCCTGAAGAGAAGTACAAAGGCCTGATTGGCTTTGCCACCTGATGATTGTTGAGCCCCAGAGCCTTGAGTGAACATAGGCCGTACCAAGCAGTGGTTATGGCAAGCTTTGGGCAAGATCCAGTGCTGTGCTGGCTTCAGGTCTGACGCAGTGCTATCATAGTAGTGGTGGCTACAGGGTTACTTGTGTCACTCCACCTCCAGCTTCAGGTAGATCAGAACAGAGAGAGAGACATCATTTTTTGGTAGAAAGAAAGGAAGAGAACAAGAGTCTCTGTCTGGTAATCCAGAAGACTTTCTAAGATCTTGTCCAAGAACATTAAGGCAGTACCTCTATGGGTCTGCAAGAACCACAGCAATACTGCACTTGGGATATCCCCTAAACCAGGTATAGCTTAAATCACAACACTCAAGTCCTTTTGAATATCTGGAAAGCCTTCCAAGAAGGATGGGTACAAAAAAGCTCAGACTGCAAAGACTACAGTAAATACCTAACTCTTCAAGGCCCAGACACAGATGAACGTCTATAAGTATCAAGATAATCTAGGTCAACTGTATGGTTAATTTCCCCAGAGCATCCAGAGCAGAAGTTATGCCCAAGTTCCAACAGCTTTTGCTAAATGACTAGCTCCAATAGTGATTCATAGTAGATGCTTCAAAAATATGTTTATCTACCCTCCATTTCTTATTCCTTTGCCAATATCTAGCAAAATTTAAAGTATTTTAAAATGTTATAATAAAGAACATTATTCATTTGAAAAAAACAAATTAATTAAAGAATATTACAGATGCCTGAGCCTGAAAAAGACCAAAGGAATAATATAGGTTTGTTTGTTTGTTTGTATTTTTGAAAAAGTGAATACATTCTAGTTGGGGTAAAACCCTTACTTCAACTTGACAAAATAAAACCTGTGTACAGTATAAAAAAGTAGGATCTTTCTGATTGCATCCATATCTTTTCTGTGGTAGAATTTCATTCCAGAAATATTGGGAAATCACAAATACCCTCCAGAACCAAGTATTTTCAACAGAATTACAGCAATAATAAATAGAAGCTGGCAGAGAGGGTTTCTTTTCTCTTAATAGTGATTAGATAAGCAGATTATCTAAAGAATTCCATTGTAAGTAAATCTGAGTCATATCAAGATAAGAAAAATTCAAAACAATAATATAAACTCAGTTTTTATATGTTAGTGAGTTTTGTCCTTTCTTGCATAAATGTAAGACAAAGTCACAGTCGACTTGAAATGGTAATTTTATTTTTCATCTCTCAATGTCATATGTTGTAAGCTTTCCTAAATGACATTTAAACCTGACTCAGTCATCTAAACAGTAAAACCTATTTATGTTCTGCTCAGTTAGTAACTATATCACTTATGTAGAAAGAAAACAAAAACCAATTTCACAATATATTAGGATTTTTTAAATAACCAATATTTACACATCCATATTTATCTTCTTATTGCAATATCATTTCATTTATCATCATTCCAAAACCTTCATGCTTACAAAAATGTATGAAGAATGCAAGAAAATTATTGATTTACACTAACATCTATTTTCAGGTTGGTACTAGAATATTAAATTTTCTTTTTTAATTACAGAAGATAAAATAAATTTACCTTTTTCCTTAGTTGTATCTTTGCAGTAAAACCAACCAATTGGTTGATGAAATTTAATATGTCTATTTTTTGGGCAAACTAACTTTAAGTTTTATAAATGATTGATCAGTAACTTTTACATATCTAACAGCTGGGGTTCACCCCTTAGTAAGCCTTCAGGAATGATATGAGGAGATTGACTTCCAAAAGCAACTTTATAAGACTATTCCTTCTGCACAATTCTGAGTAATATATTACTAGGAAGAGTACGGCAATTTTCTCTCTCCCATTTAGACCTCAAATTTGATGTTATACTTTCAGACATTTACCTTGTCTAATACCTTGTATTTTCATTGTCTAACATAGTGTCTTATCACTAGTAAAATACAAAGAATTATGTCATAATCATTTAATTATAAAATGTGAAGCTTTTTTTTCTATGCAGTGTCTTTTAGTGTAGCAAAGAAATAGAGTTCATTTAACACAGAAAACTTCTTGCCTAGAAAACACCTTTTTTGTTGTTATGTGGTTTCTGTATTCCAATTTTCAATAACTCTCAGAAGCAATTGCTTTTTATTTGATGTAGTTATTAATACATTTTCTTGATTCCATCTCAGGCCAAGACAACTTTTCTGCTATATTCTAATCTACAGAGGTTGTGAAACATAACATAAACTATCACAATGGTGCACTGCATTATTGATATAATGCTGAATAGACCAGATGGACAAAATGTAACAAATGTATTAGATGGCTTTGAGGACTATTATTTTAAAGTAAATAATTGAATACAATACATTTGTTAAAAACTTTATTCAAAGAATTAAACTATCAGAAAGGGGTGAACAGGCTAACACAAACATAACACCAGCAGAAGCAGCTGCCACAGTTAGAACTCTAGGAAAAATGGAGGGAGGAATAGAATCTTGGAGGGAGGAATAGAATCTTGGAGGGAAGGTGCTGGAATCTGGACCCTCTAAAGGTAATACTGTGCCAGTATTTCATCAGCTTTTAGAATGTGTTTGAGCTATAGGTTGCTAGGATGCAAAAATCTCTGAAGGAGCATGGTAGTCGATTTTGGGAGTGTTAATAGAAGATAAAGATTAGAATGAATACAGTTGTCATATGAAATATTCAAACAATCAACATGATTTTGCAATAACATCAAAGAATATAATCAGTTCCCTTCCTTCCTAAATACACTGTAAATTCCCTCTACTGGTCCTTATTTATTAAAGCTAATAGTGAGTCTACTGACACAAAAGAAATGAAGAAATGTAGTTTGCAGTTTCAGCAGCAATGTCTCTAAGCAGAATACAAACAGTAGGTTTGACAAGAAGAGACACAAACATAATGATTGGTACCTAATTGAAAAATGGATTACTGACTTTTGACTTCTGGTAATAGTGAAGTAAGACCCTAAAGGGATATTATCCTCATAAAACAAGCATACAATCTGGACAATATGTAAACATCAATCACCTAAAGTAACAGGAGAGTGAGCCAGAACTGATAGACTCTGGTAGTGAGTAGACACTGAAAAAACATGAGGAGGGGAACTACAAGTCCTCATTTTTTTTTGCAGCTTTTCACCTTGCGTAAGTGCCCTTCACAGGACACCGGTGACAAAATAGTGGAGTCAGTGGTCAAAAACAATTTTTCTGGCCAAGGAAAAAATACACAGAAGTTGGATATCTATGAACATGAAACATAATGGAAAAATTCCAGGGAGCCAGAAAAGATTATTTCCAAATTTTGTCAATTGTATCCACATTTCTGACTGAACCTGATTCATACGGATGTGCAGTATACTGAAAGCAGTGTATTACTCCCTTTTCATGCGCTGATAAAGACATACCTGATAGAACAAAAAGAGGTTTAATGGATTTGCAGTTTCATATGGTTGGGAAGGTTCCCCAAGCATGGGAGAAGGCAAGGAAGAGTAGCAGGCCATGTCTCACGTGGATGGTAGCAGGCAAAGAGATAGCTTGTGCTGGGAAACTCCCATATTTAAAGCCATCAGATCTCCTGAGACTTATTCACTATCATGAGAGCAGCATGGGAAAGACTTACCCCCATGATTCAATTACCTTTCAATGGGTCCCTCCCACAGCACATGGGAATTCAAAATGAGATTTAGGTGGAGACACAGCCAAATCATATCAAGCAGCTATAATAAATACAAAATTTTCAGAAATATGAATGAAACTACTACCCAGAAAAAGAAGTTTTGGTTAATGTACAGTTAAAATAACTGCCTGATAAAACAAAAGTGAACGTTTCTCAAAAGAATAAGAATAGAATATAAAATCTTCATAATGTAACATTCATAATGTTAAGGAAATAATCTCAAATTAACTAACACAAAAAACTAAGAAAATAAAACATATTTGTGAAAGAAATAAAAATGTTAATCGAGAACAATTGTGACAGGAACCCAGTGTTGAATTCGGCAACAACAGAATTTTAAAGTGGCTTTAATACTACATTCAAATAAATAAAACGATGTATTAATGCAATGAAATTCTGTGTGTGTGTTGGAATTAACACAAAAGAATAAAAATTGTTAAAAAATTAGAAATTCTAAATGTGAACTAATTGAAATAAGATAATTACAAGATGAACTTAAAACTAAATAGAGATTATATGGGAAGGAGTAGATGAACTTGAAGATGTATCAATAAAAATAATTCAATCTGAAGAACAGAGGGAAACAAGAGTAAAACAGATGAGCCAATACACAGGGACCTATACAATTATGCCAAAAGACTAAAAATTGGAATGTCCGGAGAGGAAGGATGGATAGAAAGAGAAAGACACATTTGAAGAAACAATAACTAACAGCGTAAAAAATGTGATGAAAACAAAATCTAACTGGCACAAGATACGCTAAATACCAAATGGCATAAATACAAAAAAAACCTATGCAGAGATAAAACATACTCAAACTGTTGACATCAGAAACACTAAAAGCAATGAAAATGTTCAAAAACATCCTTAAAATGCTTAAAGGAGAAACAAAATAATATAAAAAACAATAAACAGGAAATAGGAAAAATAAACCTAACCAGTAACTCTGTGTCTAGTATAAATATTCATCAAAAATAATAATGAAATAAAGACACTTTGATGTAAAAAAAAAAAGGAAGAAAATTCTACAGTCGAGACCAGTTAAAGGAAATTCTTCAAGCTGTAGGAAAGTAATGACAGAAATGTATTTATTCAGAATAAGATATTGAATATCATAATATTAACTATATAGGTAAGCAAGTAAAGATTTATTTTCTTTGTACTGTTATACATTTAATTACCTTATACCACAAATAATATATAAGCATATTTCAATATGCTTATGGGCCCTACTTCTCTATGCAACTTTGAGACTTGGTGCTCTGTGTCCCACCCACTCCAGCTCTAGCAGTGCCTAAGGCGACCAATGTACAGTTTGGGCTGTTGCTTCAGAGGGTGCAAACTGCAAGCCTTGTTGGCTTCCACGTGGTATTGGGCCTCAGATTCACTGAAGACAAGACTTCAGTTTTGGGAACCTCTACCTAGATTTCAGAGGATGTATGAAATGCCTGGATGTCTATGTAGAAGTCTGCTGCAGGGGCAAAACTCTCACGGACAACTTCTGCTAGGGCAGTGCATAGGGGAAATGTGGAGTCAGAGACCTCTCACAGAGTCCCCACTGGAGAACTGGCACTGCTTAGTGATGCTGTGAGAAGAGGGCCATCTTTCAGATCCCAGAAAGGAAGATCCACTAACAGCTTGCACTATGCAGCCGGAAAAGCCACAGGCACTCAACGCCAGCCCATGAAAGCAGCCATGGGGGCAGTACCTGGCAAAGCCACAGGGGTGGAGCTGCGCAAGTCTTTGAGTGCCCACCTCTTGCATCAGCATGCCTTGGATGTCAGACATGGACTTAAATGAGATTTTGGAGTTTTAAGATCTAATGACTGCCGGGCTGAGTTTCAGACTTACATGGGGCCTGTGGCCTCTTTGTTTTAGCCAATTTCTCCCTTTTGGAATGGAAGCATTTACCCACTGACTGTACCCCTATTGTAACTTGGAAGTAACTAACTTGCTTTTGAATTTACAGGTTCATAGATGGAAGGGACTTGCCTTGACTGAGTCCTTGTACTTGGACTTTTGAATTATAGCTCGAATGAGTTAAAATTTTGCGGGATTGTTGGAAAAACATGATTGGTTTTGAAATGTGAAAAGGACATGAGATTTGTGAAGGGCTAGTGGTGGAATGGTATAACTTGGCTCTGTGTTCCCACCCAAATCTCATCTTGAATTGTAACACTCATATCCCTGTTGAGGAAGAGACTTGGTGGGAGATGATTGGATCACAGGAGTGGTTTCCCCAATGCTTTTCTCATGAGAGTGAGAGAGTTCTCACAAGATCTGATGGTTTTAACAGTGGAAGTTTCCACTGAGCTCTCTCTCTCTCCCGCCACCTTGTGAAGAAGGTTCTTGCTTCCCTTTCACCTTCCAACATGATTGTAAGTTTCCTGAGGCCTCTCCTGCCATGCATAACTGTGAGTCAATTAAAACTCTTTTGCTTATAAATTATCCAGTCTCAGGTAGTATATCTTTATGGCAATGTGAAAAGGGACTAATGCAAATACATGTAATACATTTGTAATAAAATATAAAATTGCCTTATGAGTTGTAACAATGAATGTAGATAATATTATAGCTATAAAATAAAAGGTAGGTAATATGTATATACATTATTATACAATTTCTGTATTTTATGCAAATTAATGAAAATTAAATATAAATGAACTCTGAAAAGTTAAATAAATATTAAATACCTAAAACAAACTTTATAAAACTGCAAAGATATACATTTCCAAAGATAATAGGAAAACTAAAAGGTAATTACAATGCAAATGTTAAAAAGCATTGTGAAGTCAGAACAGAGATTACAAATAAGAGAGACTAGTAGGAAATAATTAATAAGACAGTAAAGCAAATATAAGCATATCAATGATTTAATTAAACATTGATAGATTAAAAATAAATTAAATGGCAGAAACTGTGAAGATGGATTTTAAAAACAACTAACTACATATTGTTTATGTAGGTTTAAGTATAATGGGCACATAGGTTGAAACTAATTGGATGAAAAAAACACAATATGTATACAGTAAATGTAAGTGTTTGGGAGTGTCTGATAAAATAGATCTCATGCAAGACAATGAGTATTACCAGAGATAGAGATAAATATCATCATGAAGTCAATTTATCAGGGAAAAATAGAAATCATCTTTCGTGACTTAAAGCATAACTTCAAAATACATAGAATAGAATTGACAAAATTAAAGTAAGAAATATAGCTTTCCAAAACTGTACATGAAAACCTTTTTTTTTTTGTTTTTACTTCTATTTTAAGTTCATGTGAACAAACAAGTGCAGGTTTGTTACATAGGTAAACTTGTGTCATGAGTGTCTGTTGTACAGATTATTTCATCACCTAGGTATTAAGTCTACTACACATTAGTAATTTTTTTCTAATCTGCTCCCTCCTCCCACCTTCCACCCTTCGAAAGGTCCCATTGTGTGTTTTTCGCTCTATGTATTCATGTGCTATCATTTAGCTTCTACTTATAAGAGAGAACATGCAGTATTTGGTTTTCTGTTCCTGCATTAGTTTGCTAAGAATAATGACCTCCAGCTGTATCCTTGATCCTCCAAAGAACATGATGTCATTCTTTTCTATGGCTGTATAGTATTCCATGGTGTATATGCTAATACTCTAAAAATTCTACTAGTGAATTATAAGATGAAAACTTTATCAACCACCTTGACTTAAGATTGTTTCATAAAACTCTATATACAGCAATGGCAGAGTACACATTATTTCCAAATATACTTGATACATTTACCAGATTGACCACACACTGGGTTATAAAGTGAGCCTCAATAAACTTTAAAAGTTGGATATTATGTCAATTATGTACTTAGGCCACAATAAAATTAAGTAATAAATCAATATCAATAATAAAATATTTAAAATTCTAAATAACTGATATTTCAAAGAGGAAATCACAAAGGCAATTAGCAAAAAATAGCTTGAAATAAATGGTAATGAGAATGTAATACATTCATTCCTCAGTGTTCATGAGGGACTGGCTCCAGGACCCCCACAAATACCAAAACCCACAGATGCTCAAGTCTCATATAAAATGGTGTCATAATTGCATATAACCTACACACATCCTCCTGCACACTTTTAATAATCTCTAGATTACTTATAATGCCTTATACAATGCAAATGCTATGTAAATAGTTGTCATAGAGTATAGGTTAGGGAAGAATGTCAAGGAAAAAAGTGTGTACATATTCAGTACAGACATAACCATCCCTGTTTTCTTTCAAAAATATTTTTGATCACTGGATGCCTGAATCTATAGATGAACCCACAGATATGGGGATCTAACTTTATATCTAAATTAGTGGAATGTAGCTAAAGTAATCCCCAAAAGGAAATGTATAGCCCAAATGTTTACTAGAAATACAGAAAGACTAATATTTATGTTCTAATTTCCCACTTCAAAGCAATATGAAAGGAAAAGAAAATGAAATCTTAAAAAAAAAATAAAAAGCCTGGACAACATATTGAAATCCTATCTCTACTAAAAATACAAAATTAGCCAGGCTTGCTGGCACTCGCCTGTAATCCCAGCTACTCAGGAGGCTGAGGCAGGAGAATCACTTGGCCTCACAAGGTGAAGGTTGCAGTGAGCCGAGATCACACCATTGCACTCCAGTCTGAGCAACAACAGCGAAACTCCATCAAAATAAATAAATAAATAAAATGAATTATAAAGATAAGACGAAAAATCTATAAAATAGAAATGGAACAAATGATAAATTAATAAAATTCTAACCTGGTTCTTTTATTAAAATGATAAGCGTCTAGCTAGATTTATCAAGGAGAGAGAGTCAGAGAGAGAGAGAGAGAGCAGATATGAAGAACAATATTAAAATTGAAAATGCAGACATCACTACGAATTCTATATTTTTTGGATGGATCATAAACAAATATTATGGACAACTTAATGAGTTTGACAAACTAAATAAAATTAACAGATTTTTTTGAAAAACTCAAATTTCAAAAGGACATTCAACAAAAAGAAAGAATCTGAATGTTCCTATATTAACATAAGAAATTAATTTTGTATTTATTATTATTACCATACAACAATACCCTAGACCCAGATTATTTCACTGAACAATTTTCTTAAACATTAGAAATAGTTACGAAACTAACAAAACTCTTCTGAAAATCAAGGGGGAGGAAAGAACTCCTGATTGGTTTTGTGAAGTCAGTATTAACCTATGTCCAAACCAGACAAAAAAAATCACAAGAAAAGAGGCTACATATCTATTTTACACATAAACTTAATGGAGCAAACATATTTCACCATTTTAAGCAGGAAGATTCCAATAGTATATAAAATCATCATATTTCATAACAAAGTATATTTTATTGAAGAAAAGTGTAATTGTTTTAATAAACAAAATCAGTCCATGTAATTCATTGTACTAAATTAAAAATGGAGAAAATTTTTATGATTTTTTATTATATAGAGAAATACTGTTTGAGTATTAAATTCAAATATTTGCTCAGTCATTTATCATAAAATTTGTCAACAAACTAAACATAGAAGACAGCATCTTCAACTCAATTAAAGGATTCTATGAAAATAGTACCACTAACAGTGTACTCAAATGTGAAAAGCTCATATTTTGACTTTAAGTTCATCAAAAAATGCAAGGATGCATTGTATCACCCCTTCAACTCAACACTGTATTGGACATTAGGTAACTGCAATAGGACAAGAGAAGAAAAATTAAAGCATTAATATTGGGCGAAAGACCTGGCGCAGTGGCTCATGCCTGTCATCCCAGCACTTTGGGAGGCCAAGGTGAGTCGATCAGGAGGTCAGGAGATCAAGACCATAGTGGCCAACGTGGTGAAACCCCATCTCTACTAAAAATACAAAAATTAGCTGGCCGTGGTGGTGCACTCCTGTAGTCCCAGCTACTTGGGAGGCTGAGGCTGAGGCAGGAGAATCGCTTGAACCCAGGAGGCAGAGGTTGCAGTAAGCCGGGATCCCACCACTGCACTCCAGCTTGGCGACAGAACTAGACTCTGTCAAGAGAAAAACAAATCAAAACAAACAAACAAACAAACTGGGGGAAAATGAATAATACTTCCTCCAATTTTATATTTAGTAAAAATTAATAAATATATATGCCTGATTTTATATTTATTAAAAATTAACTTAAAGACATGACTCTGGTAAAATGGGATAGATCTACTTTCCCTATTTTTCATGCTAAATACAACTAAAACCCATGGACATACAACATAATCATAAGAAGGCCAGGAATGGTGGCTCACGCCTGTAATCCCGGCATTTTGGGAGGCTGAGGCAGGCAGATCATGAGGTCAGGAGTTCAAGACTATCCTGGCCAACATGGTGAAACCCCATCTCTACTAAAAATACAAAAATTAGCTGGGCATGGTGGCACATGCCTTTAATCCCAGCTACTCGGGAGGACTGAGGCAGGAGAACTGCTTGAACTGGGACCCGGGAGGTGGAGGTTGCAGTGAGCCGAGATCACGCCACTGCACTTCAACCTGGGCTACAGAGCGAGATTCTGTCAAAAAGAAAACAAGAAAAGAAAAGAAAAGAAAAGAAAAGAAAAGAAAAGAAAAGAAAAGAAAAGAAAAGAAAAGAAAAGAAAAGAAAAGAAAAGAAAAGAAAAGAAAAGAAAGGAAAAGAAAAAAAAGAAAAGAAAAGAAAAGAGAACATAAACATAAGAAAACCCTAAAAGGAGGAGAAGAAAAATCAGCTATGGACTTTGAGACCTCAATGAAATGAGAGGGGTGAATTCACTGGGTTTTCTGTTTGCCTTCTGTATTCCAGACTTGTAACTGATGATGCAGACACAAAATTCTCCCTAACTATCTGCTTTCAGTAGCAAAAAGAGAGGAAAAGGAGCAGCTAACAAGACAGAAACCTTTTAAACAACAGCCATTCTATTTCAGCTAATCACAGGGGTGCAGGCTGGGGAGAAACCTGTGCTTCCATCCTCAGCAACTCCAGAAAAAGGCTATGTGGGGAGACTAGACATCCAAACTAGCAAGACTTTATCAAACTTTCCCAATACTTCCAAGAGTCTTATCAGAAAAGCCCAAGTAGAGAGTTGAGACTTTTATCCCCAGTGGCCACTGATGCAACTCTCTCTTAATTTGGTATCAGTTAATGATGCAGGAATCCTGGACTTTCATATACACCCAGGATCAACCCAGGATCCTCCCCATCCATGTAGTGTTGGCAAAAGAGAATTAGGTATTTTACCTCAGCCCAGTGGTAATAACGCTAGTCCATCATGGTGTTATTCAAGAGATGTGGCCAGCCTCTGTGGAATTTTCACTTCCACCAAGACATAATGAGAAACTCCCACCTCTGTTATCAGTGGAAGCCAAATGGGGACCTTGGACTTCTAATGCCATATGGCAATAATGAGGCAGAGCCTCTTTTTTTCCTGCCAGGCCAATGTTACAAAAAAATTCCAGTTAAAACATTAGGTTTAAATAAGATCCAGGATCTCACAACACAATAGCAAATATGTACAGATTTCAATTGGAAATCATCTAACATACCAAAACCCAGGAATCTCTGAAACTGAATATATATATATATCAATAGATTCAACCTCAAGGTGTTGGAGATATTGTAATTACCTGAGAAAGAATTTAAACAAGCCATGATAAAAATGTTTCAACAAACAGTTATTAAAATTCTTGAAACATAAAAAATAAAAAGCCTAATAAAGAAATATAAAGTCTCAGCAAAGAAATAAAAGATAAAAAGAAGAGTGAATAGCCAGGCGTGGTGGCTCACGCCTGTAATCCCAGCACTTTGGGAGGCCGAGGCGGGTGGATCATGAGGTCAGGAGACCGAGACCATCCTGACTAACACGGTGAGACCCTGTCTCCACTGAAAATACAAAAAAATAGCCGGGCAAGGTGGCGGGCACCTGTAGTCCCAGCTACTCGGGAGGCTGAGGCAGGAGAATGGCGTGAACCCGGGAGGCGGAGCTTGTAGTGAGCCGAGATCGGGCCACTGCACTCCAGCCTGGGTGACACAGCAAGACTCCAGCTCAAAAAAAAATAAAAAAGATAAAAAAAATTAAAATAAATAAATAAATAAATAAATAAATAAATAAATAAATAAAAGAAGAGTGAATAAACATTTCAAAATAAAAACTACTGAATGGAAATAAATGTGAAAATGAAAATATAACACATCATAATATGTAAGATACAGCCAAAGCACTGCTGAGAAGTTTAGTCTTAACTTTATGCATAAGAAAAATAAATGAAGTCAGTCAGTAATCTAAGCTTCAAGAATCGAGCGAAAGAAGAGTAAAACCAACCCAAACAAGCAGAAGAAAAGAAATAAGATCACAAATAAATAAAATGGAAAACAGAAACAACAGAGAAAATCAGTAAAACAAAGAGTGGATTTATTGAAAAGATTAAAAATGTTGTCAATAAAAATGTAAAATCTTTAACAAGAATAAAAAACAAACAAAAAAAGAGACAAGACACCAATCACCAGTAACAAGAATGAAACAGAAGGTATCACTATAGACCCTACTGACATTAAAATGCTAATTAGGGAGAACTACTCATAAATCTGACAACTGAGATGAAATATATTAATTCAATAAGAAACACAGTCACAACTTACCTAATATTAAAGAGGTTATTTTAATAGCACTATATTTACTAAGAACATTTAATTTCTTAAAAGTGAAAATACACTCAAGACCTCTCCAGGCTGAAATTATTCCTTTAGAAAATTGTACCTAATGTTTAAAGATTTAATAACAATTCTAAACAGTATTTTCCCAAAAAAGAAAGATGAAATAATATTCTCAAATTTATTTTATATAGTATTACACTGACATGCAAACCAGACAAAAACAACACAAAAATAGAAAAGAAGAAAAGAAAAACAACAGAAAAATATTTGTCATGAATATAGATTTTTTAAAATCTTTAAAAATTATTAGGATATAGAATTCAGCAACATATAAAAAGGATTATACACCATAAATGTATCTGCCCATTTTATGATTTTATGCCACTATAAAATAATACTTGAGAATAAGTAATTTGTAATAAACAGAAATGTATTTGGCTCATGGTTCTAAAGTCTGGGAAGTCCAAGATCTAGGAGTACATTCTGTGAGGGACTTCTTGCTGCATCTTCCCATGATAAAATGTGTAAGGGCAAAAAAGCATGGAGGCAAGTGGTTGTCAAATTCACTTTTACAACAAAGTCAGTCTTACAATAACATTAATTCATTAATGAGGGCAGAGCCCTCATGAGCTACTCATCTTTTATAAGTTTCCACCATTTAATACCATTTCATTGGGGATTAAGATTCTAACGCCTGAATTTTGGGGAACACATTCAAACTCTAGCAATGACCAGTTGGGGTATATTCCAGGGATGCAAGGTTTGCTCAATATTAGAAAAAAATTGATGTAGTTTATTATTTGAACAAACTAAAGAAAAAAATGATATTTTGAATTGATGCAGATAAACCATTCTCAAGAATTCAATAGCCATACATGGCAAATATTCTAAAAACAACAAGAATAGCAAAGGCCATCCTCAACTTTATAGAGAATACAATTAAAAAATAAAAACTAATATTATTGCTGTGCTTTGTATGTGGTTTGTCCCTACCAAGCCTCATTTTTTAATCTGATCCTGAATGTGGCAGTTTTGAAGGATGGGGCCTCAAAGGAGGTCTTTTAATCATGGAGCAGATCCCTCATGAGTATTAATGCTCTCCTACAGGGGTGACCAGATGGTCACTGTCTTGGGAATAGGTTCATCCCCAAGACAGCGGGTTGTTAAAAGGGTCTTGCTTCCTCAACTTTTCTTGTTTCCTTCCTTGCCATATGATCTCTTTGCACACACCCACACCTTTTTGGCTTTCTATCATGAATGAAAGCAGCATGATGCCCTTACCCAAAGCCAAACAAACAATGGCACCATGCTTCTTGTACTTCTGAGCCTGCAGAACTAAATAAACCTTTTTTCTTTATAAATTGCCCAGCCTTAGATATTCTGTTAGAGTAACACAAAATGGACTAAGGAAATTATAATGCTAAAAGACTGACTGCATTCCCCTAAGATCATGAACAAGGCAAAGATATTTGCTATCTCACTGCTAGTATTCAATATACTACTATTGGAATCTCTAGCCAGTGCAATAAAGCAATAAAGAAAATAGAATACATATAGAAATGAAGAAACAAAATTGCCCCTATTTGCAGATGACATGATTATCTATGCAGAAAGTATTAAGGAATCTACAAATACCTCCTAAACATGAAACATGAGTTCAGCACATCACACAATACAAGATAAACAAAAACATTGTTTTTCTAGATATTAGCAAAAAAACGGGTACCAAATTTAAAAGTACTAAACCTTTTATAATCACTAAGGGAATGAAATGGGCATAAATCTAACAAGCTATTGAAAGACTTGTATACTAAAAACTACATAACATTGATGAAAGAAACAAATAAAGTACAAATAAATGGGAAAACATACCATGTTTATAAGTTGGAAAACTCAGTGAAGATATTAATTTTCTACAAATTAATATACAGGCTGAATACAGTCCTATCAAACATTCATCTACTTTTAGAAATATAGAGACTATTATAAAATATGTATGAAAAGACAAGTAACTAAAATATCCAGCATAGAATTTAAAAGAAGAATAAAATGAGAGAAATCAGTTTACCCAAATTTAAGTGTTTTTTATATAGCAACAATAATCAAGCCTTTTTGATATTGAGGGAGAGAGAGAACCATAGGCCAATGAAACAGAATAGCAAACCAAGATTTAGATTTATTAAAAAATATGTGCAATCTGTTTTTCACAATGTCTCAAAAGCAATTGAGTAGAGAAAAGATAGTAGCAAATGGTACTGGCGCAATTGGATATCCACAAGCAAGAAAAAAAAAAACCTTAAAAAATGAAAAGAAAAGAATGAACAAAGAAAGAAAGAACGAATGAAAGAGAGAGAGGAAGGAAGGAAGGAAGGAAAGAAGGTAGGAAGGAAGGAAGGCAGGCATTTCAATTAATCTATCACACTGCCAAATTTCTGAAAATAGATCCAAAGATAATTATATCTTTTTGCAATATCAAATAATAATGCACTATGTATGTGTACTAGAGTGATCATTTTCCAAACATATGCCTAAATGAAGCATAATGGCACATATAGAGCCATGATTGAGATGATATCTACTTTTCATTAAGTTATGATGTGTTAATATTGTGTCAACATATCTAGTCTTCTATTCATCACCGTGAAATACTATGTGTTACATTTTCTTTGGTTAATTAAAATACATTTATCTATTACTAATATTTTGCTAACTTAAAATAACAAATACAACTGGTGTTTCAAGTTGTAGAAAACATAGCTTCTAAATTAACATATTTTAAAATGTGTGAATAATGGATTGCTAAAGCCATTAGTACAAACTCACTCATAAAAGAGATTGTGGTTTATAAAATAATAGCATAAGATTTATAGTGGTCAGTCCCTGATATTTCCAACTGAATGTTCTCCTTCTGACATTAAAAATAAAGGATAATTTCTGTGTGAAGTTACATAATACTGAATATCAGCCTCAAATGTTTTGAGATGCATGCCAAACATTGTAAGTTGTCTGCATAATATTTTTCTGATTGATCATTTTATAAAAGAATCTAATTGAGAAAATGAACAATCAATACTTATGGCCTGCTGTCAAAATTTTCTTTCTTATTAAAATTTACGTTTAACTTATGTATTCAATGGATATAAAGCCAGTAACAACAATATTTTTGCATTTGTTCAAGGTAATATTGATAAATGACTAAAAACTGTCTCTCAAGTAGTCTCTTTTCTCCAGGAAATCCAGGATAATAGGAGGCACTCTGAAAATAAATGAATAATCATGTTTAAATGTAATAATTGTATAAAGTTGCATAAATGAAGAAGTAACCAATTCAGTCTGTAGAAAATTAAGACTTACATGCTGATTAGAAATTTGAGTGTTTTGTTTGGAAATGAGATGTAAGTTATGAAGATTAAACTGAGAAAATTAAATAGATCTAGTTGTGAATATGTTGAAAATCAGTCTTAGGAAAACTGTAACAAAATAAACCATCTAATAGTTTGAAGTCAGAGAGGACTTCCTTTCTTAAATGAATGTTTAGAAAAAATCATTCTGACAGAAATGTGGAAGATGGATTGGAGGGGCAACATACTAGAGTCAGTAAGAGCAGTTATGTTCTGCTCTTACTGACTACTCCACTGTGAAGGTAGACTTTCTATATCCAGGAAGTCAATTGACTTTCCCTTAATGTATAGGTAAATGAAAGAGAGAACCATCTCATTATCAGCTAGGTTGATCTCTACTGAGTCATCTTGATAGTTTTTGCTTATGATGAGAAGCCTCTTGATTTATTGAAGTCAGCATTACATTTCTCCCTTGACACTACTTCACTTCTCGTATGTTCCCCAGTGTTTGAAAAACGAATAACACAGGCACCCTTTCCATAAGGCCTTACCACTAGAAAACCTTTGCCTAAGAGAGCAGCCACAGCAGGTTTTTAAGTTCATAGCTCAAAACTCACATAAAGTGGACTTGGCAGGATTTTGCTTAGGAGTTGCAGAATTAAACTTACTGGCTTGTGTGAAATTTGATTAACTGAAATCTCATCAGTCCTCCTGTTGACCACATCCCCAGAAACAGCCAGCTGGACTCCTGGGCAGCTATGTGTCAAAGCAGAACTGAGCCAGCTGTCAGCTTGCTCACAGAAAGGGACTCTCCACAGTGGAATACAGCTCTTTTTTTTTTTTTTTTTTTTTTTTTTTTTTTTTTTTTTTTTTTTTTTTTTTTTTTTTTTTTTTTTTTTTAATTATACTTTAAGTTCTAGGGTACATGTGCATAACGTGCAGGTTTGTTACATATGTATACTTATGCCATGTTGGTGTGCTGCACCCATCAACTCGTCAGCACCCATCAATTCATCATTTATATCATGTATAACTCCCCAATGCAATCCCTCCCTCCTCCCCCCTCCCCATGATAGACCCCAGTGTGTGATGTTCCCCTTCCCGAGTCCAAGTGATCTCATTGTTCAGTTCCCACCTATGAGTGAGAACATGCGGTGTTTGGTTTTCTCTTCTTGTGATAGTTTGCTAAGAATGATGGTTTCCAGCTGCATCCATGTCCCTACAAAGGACGCAAACTCATCCTTTTTTATGGCTGCATAGTATTCCATGGTGTATATGTGCCACATTTTCTTAATCCAGTCTGTCACAGATGGACATTTGGGTTGATTCCAAGTCTTTGCTATTGTGAATAGTGCCGCAATAAACATACGTGTGCATGTGTCTTTGTAGTAGACTAATTTATAATCCTTTGGGTATATACCCAGTAGTGGGATGGCTGGGTCATATGGTACATCTAGTTCTAGATCCTTGAGGAATTGCCATACTGTTTTCCATAATGGTTGAACTAGTTTACAATCCCACCAACAGTGTAAAAGTGTTCCTATTTCTCCACATCCTCTCCAACACCTGTTGTTTCCTGACTTCTTAATGATTGCCATTCTAACTGGTGTGAGATGGTATCTCATTGTGGTTTTGATTTGCATTTCTCTGATGGCCAGTGATGATGAGCATTTTTTCATGTGTCTGTTGGCTGTATGAATATCTTCTTTTGAGAAATGTCTGTTCATATCCTTTCCCCACTTTTTGATGGGGTTGTTTGTTTTTTTCTCGTATATTTGTTTGAGTTCTTTGTAGATTCTGGATATTAGCCCTTTGTCAGATGAGTAGGTTGCAAAAATTTTCTCCCATTCTGTAGGTTGCCTGTTCACTCTGATGGTAGTTTCTTTTGCTGTGCAAAAGCTCTTTAGTTTAATTAGATCCCATTTGTCAATTTTGGCTTTTGCTGCCGTTGAAAAAGCAGCACTGCCTCAGAGTGCATACCCAGCCTTAATGAATCCATGAACTGGCACCTCTTTGGCCTCACATTCCCTTTTTTTTTTTTTTTTTAAAACATTTAGTAAATGTATTTTGTTCTGGTAAAAGAGGCTGAAAAGGTTGCTTTAATTTTCAGAAACTGGGAATAGTAACACCTTACAAAGTCCAGAGATGTTACTTGTGTAAATCAGACACAAAGGGATTTGATTATAATCTCTTGCTCAAGGCAGAATGGCCTCAAAAAGACCAGTCTGATTCCGCACTTCATTCTGACAGCCAACTCATAGACGCAAATAATGGAACTGGAAATGTGGATACAGGGCACCTAGTAATATTTGTCAAAGGCCTTTAAAAAGGATGACTGTTTCAAATCAGAGCTCATTTGAATAGTTAGTCAACAATGAAAAGATCATTTTAAAGATAGTGAAACCTAACCCCTAAAGTCGCAATTTTCAATTATCATAGCTTATTTGGAGGAAAGAAAATTATTCAATGTGAGTCATTATTTTTATTTTAGTCATATTTTTTCCCCTTGAATCTAATCAAGTCTCTTAGAAATTATAGCATAAAACACATAAAATTAAAAATGGATTAAACTTCATGGTGTTTCACTAGTGGATTTTATGATAAGTGGTTCCCATATTATATTCAAATTGGTTTTCTTTCTTTAAGGAATCATTAACATGCTGAGAACCAAATCACGCGGTCATAAACAGTCACTGTGATTGCTACTACATTGTGATCGCTACTAGTTGCTAATGCTGCAAACATAAATTTTTTTTCTAATAAACTTGGAAGAAGGAGACATTGTAATAAACTCAAAGCCAGCTGATGTAACCACTATTATAACTTGAACTATAACCAAAAATATCATTTA
Organism: Rhinopithecus roxellana; assembly: GCF_007565055.1. Taxonomy (NCBI): domain Eukaryota; kingdom Metazoa; phylum Chordata; class Mammalia; order Primates; family Cercopithecidae; genus Rhinopithecus; species Rhinopithecus roxellana. The sequence goes on along the minus strand of NC_044552.1, from coordinate 109,996,570 downwards.
TATAATACACATTATGTGATGATTTAGTATGTTACATCTTGTTCAAAGATAACTGAAACAAAAGTAATAATCAACCTTGGTCTATTCACCTAAGGATTCACTAATGTATTTATGAAAACAGAAAGCAAGAGTATAGCTAAAAGATAATATTTCTAGTCAAGTATTTAAAATTCTTTCACATTCTTTTATATTAATTTCTATGTGAACTAATATATAATATATCTGTTCTAAATTTGTAAATGTTAAGATGATAGAAAAAAGTTGCTTTTGTCCAACTTTTTTCTTAGTTCAAGTTGAAATAATAATTTCACATATTCTAAAGATGTCTTACTATCATAGGACAGCAATGATATATATATACATATATTTAAACCTGTCAAAATACACATGCACACATATGTATTTTGCAACACCAATTCAACAGGAATTTGTATGCTGCAAAATTACATAGTTCCTTAATTATTATTATTATTATTATTATTTTTTTTTTTTTTTTTGAGACGGAGTCTCGCTCTGTCACCCAGGCTGGAGTAGTGCAATGGCCGGATCTCAGCTCACTGCAAGCTCCGCCTCCCGGTTTCACGCCATTCTCCTGCCTCAGCCTCCCGAGTAGCTGGGACTACAGGCACCAGCCACCTCGTCCGGCTAGCTTTTTGTATTCTTTAGTAGAGACGGGGTTTCACCATGTTAGCCAGGATGGTCTCGATCTCCTGACCTCGTGATCCGCCCGTCTCAGCCTCCCAAAGTGCTGGGATTACAGGCTTGAGCCACCGCGCCGGCCCTTAATTATTTCATATATCCTTTAACCAATTATTAAAAAGCTAACATTCACTTAGTAGTCACCCCCCACCAAGCTCTATTCAACATTTTGAGTGCGTAGGAGAGTGGTTACACACACAGAAACATTTTGAGGTAGGTTTTAGTCTCACTATTTTTTTAATTTTATAGAACTAAAAATTGAGATACAGAAAGGTTGGTTGACTTGCCAACTATTTCACAGCTAGTGAGTGGCAGAGCTAAACTCCAAATCCAGTCAGTGTGAATATAGCCAAACTGTCTTTCTTATCAAGCTAAT